>NC_031971.2:21299215-21516715 GCF_001858045.2 Oreochromis niloticus
AAAATGTAAATGTTATATAGTTCAAAATCAGGCATTTACCTCTGCATATGTTATTGAGTGCATTTTTCAGTGAAATCTATTTTTGACCTTCTGCTGCTATTTCTTGGTTCTAAGAATGTGTCTGTCCATGACTCACTCCATTCATCCAGTGTTCTGAAAGGTATTATGCATTTATTCAATTTGTAAGGCTAATTGAGAAGTAGCTTTGGGTCTGCTTTTAAAGGCCGATCAAATCTATTTAACAGAAGCATTAGGATTGCACAAAAACACTTAAGGATTTATTTTGTGCTTTCTATTCAGTCTCCTGATAGAGGACATAGTTTTTGTTTGTATCTTTATAATTATTAAAATACAGGGTGGGCCATTTATATGGATACATCTTAATAAAATGGGAATGGTTGGTGATATTAAAGTCCTGTTTGTGGCACATTAGTATATGTGAGGGGGCAAACTCTTCAAGATGGGTGGTGACCATGGTGGCCATTTAGAAGTCGGCCATCTTGGATACAACTTTTGTTTTTTCAATAGGAAGAGGGCCATGTGACACATCAAACTTATTGGTAATGTCACAAGAAAAACAATGGTGTGCTTGGTTTCAATGTAACTTTATTCTTTCATGAGTTATTTACAAGTTTCTGACCACTTATAAAATGTGTTCAATGTGCTGCCCATTGTGTCGTATCTGAAAAAGCTATTAAGGATAAAAGCCTGAAATTTGATCTGAACCGGGATACATCAAAAAATGTCTATTGCCTTTAAATATGAAAAAGTCCCATATTTGAGCACACACTAAAAATAAAACTTCACATTGCAAAAGTCAATTAGTGATAATTTCTGTATGGTATATGGTTGTATTACACAGTAATGTAAAATGAAAACTGTAGAATACATTAACATGAAATTTTTAGTCACAAATATTACGAAAAGGCTATTTTCATTATACTTTTATGCTGGCAAATATTACAAAATGCACCACAAAATAAGTTAATTAAATCAGTAAAAAAACAAACAGTAGATACCATTTTTGGACCTACTGCCCTGGAGGAGTCTCATCATTCAGCTTAAATTTAAAATATGCTTAGAGACATTATTGGTCTGGAGCAGTAGTCCAGTCCTTGTATCTAACCATTTTTATAGATTTTTTTTTTTTTTTTTAAATACTGACCTATGAATCATTCAAGCATAAAAAGGCACCTAAATCAGTCAGTGTTGGGTCTACATGTAACAGACAACTAAGCAAAGAACCAGTTTTAAGCCTGTGTTTAACACACATGATTTGATGCCATTCTACAAAAAATTCCAAAGTGCATTCATTTGTTTTTCACATAAATTAGCATCATATTAATTAGAGTATTTCTTGATAAGACAATAAAAGGAAATTTGGTAAGATTTGGAGAAGCATATGCTGATCACATCTTGTTTTAATGAGCAGAAGCAACAACAGGACAGAGCAGGTGAGAATAGAATAGATGAGGCAGGTGGCATGCACATGAAAAAACAGAGGTAGTGGAGAGGTGAAGATGAAGAGAGAATCAGTACAACAGAAAGGGGCTAGAACAAGTTTTCAGAGCTCACATTTGCCATAATTCAAAAAGTGGCCAGATCAGATAAGACACACAGAAGACATGATACTTTGATCCTTGTACATTTTTAAAGCAAACTGATAAACCTGAACTTTCTTTTATTGATTTAACCTTAAAACAATGTGAAAATATAAAGTCTACACATCTAGTGAAAATGCATAAGATGTATGAGTCTCCAACTTTTCAAACATTACTCTGGATGCTTATACTGTATATACCTTAGTGAATGCGGTGTTTCTAATAGGGTGTTACTCTGGGTCAGATGGGTTTATGGCTAGAATCACAGTATATCTATTATAATAAATTGAACTGCAGCACTGTGCTACATATACTGCCACTGGTTTGGTACTTCAAGCCTGATCAGATCAGTTATGACTATGACAAACCAGCAGGCTTTTAATCACATTTTATTCCTAATGCCACAAAGGACCACTACCTCTTTACTACCTCACAATTCCTCTGTAGAGCATGCATCTATGAAAGTAAGCTAAACAAGCACTTGAATGTTCAGGGTTGATTTAATTGACCCTTAAAAAGAGCAATTGGACCCAATAAACAGAAACAATTTCCATTTAAATTGACAATAGATTATTCTAGATATCTAAATCTCCAGTGATCCCAGTTTTAAAAAGAAATAACAGCAATAATAACAAACCCACTGAAGGACACTCGGGTTCAGCTGCTTTCCTGTCATACTGGTCAGATAACTGCTGAGCCAGGAGTAAGGTAGCGCTTTCTTAAAAATAACAGGGTTCTTGGTGATCTGCACTGATGATCCCTCTGTATGAAGCTACAATGGTTGGACCATTATGATGAGAAAAAATAGCGGTAATTCATAAAAATGATAAAGTCCATCTGCCCGAGGCTAGCAGGTAGAGTGTGGGAAATCAATGAGTTGCAGACTTTCACATCCACACAGAGGAGGAAAAATAACAGATAATCATGGTGTGTATGCTGCTGCCAGTGTGTTTGAGATCACTGTCATGCTGAAAAATGAAGCTGTTGCTCATCAGATGCTTTCCAGATTATATTGCATGGTGGGTCAAAATCTGATGGCACTTTTCTGTGTTCATATTCCCATCAAATGTGGCGCGATCTTCAACATCACTGGCTTAAATGCACTGACCATGACAGAGGCTTCACTGTGTTTTACAGATGGCGGTAGAAACTTACTGTTCGAGCTCTCTTCTGAACATCTACATACTCCGCACATACCGATGACAATTTGAACCAAAGATTTGGAATTGGATTCATCAGTCCATCAGACCTGTTGCTACTGATTTTCAGTGCAGTTCTTGTGAAATTTGGCATACCTCAGCCTTTTCTCTCTGGTCTCCTTCCTTCAGAATGGCTTCCTTCCAGTTAGTCAGTTTCTGATGAGTCTTCAGTCAACAGTAGATGGATCAACTAAGCTTGAATGATTTGTGGGTCAGTGTTAAGTTACTTAACAAACAAACATTCCTCTAAAAATTGTAAGGTACAAGGTCTGGACTGAAAATGAGTAAAAAAAAAAAAAAGTAGCCAATGTCTAAAGAAAATCTCTGAAAGACCTGCAGAAATCCTGGAGAACTATTGCTCAATACACAATTAAGTCTTACTCCTTGGAAAGAAAACATAAAGAGATGAGGGTTTGGCTCAAGACTTTTGCACAGTAATGTACATAGAGAACTCATAAAAAGTAAAAACATGTGAAACGTTTTTTTGTGTGTTTGTAAATAAAACAAATACGTTGCATTATTCTGATATTCGAGAGCGCCATCATCTGGCAACATCGGGACTGTTATTACCAGGAGGTAATATCAATGTAATAAAAGCGTAGCTAAATAATAATCTTATTTATCGATCTATTTCGTTATTTTTGCGTGTTTGTTTCTGAACATCTAGAACTGTAAACCAGTTTTTCTTTTAATTGAAACGAAAAGCTCGCGATAGATGACGCCCCTAATGACGTCTTACGAAACGACAGCACTCGCGAAAGATCGTGATTTCTCGTGAACTGAAAGTCGACCGAGGATGGAGGAAGAGGCTCGCAAGCTTCTCGCGGAGGGAATTAAAAAGAAATTAATCAGTCCCGGTAAAGGAGACTTATCGACCTTTCCCAAAGGAACTAAGGTAAGACCTCCGGTCCCAGCGACTGATCGGGTTCAATCCAGGCTTTAGTCTGAGTAACGCGACGAGGTACGTTAGCTAATGCTATCGGCGTTTATGCCTTTGCTAACAGTTTGGACTGGAGTCAGTCCGAGTCTTTGCTGTACCGGACGCTTCTGTGTACACACATCGCCGACAAGCTGCCACAGTGTTTTGTCGATTTATTATGATACGGTAGTAGACGGGGTTAGGATCGTTTTAGGCCTGGTTCGTTTTTTCCCCCCTCTGTTTCATCTGATGGAAAGATAGGGGCGGGAACAGGAGGGCCTGTGTTTGTGAATTCTGATTCGTCGAGCTGTCACGTCAGTCAATTTTCCATTGTTGTGATTGGTCACAGTGCGATACAACGCAGACCCTTTACAGATATGTCATTTGGGGGTGCTAATTCTTCTTTCTTTTAGGTAATAACACTATTTTAGTTTGTTAAAAGACTCGTTCCCTTTTTATGATCAGGTGGTCTTTCACTACCGCACCAGCCTGTGTGAGGGCACCGTGCTGGATGACTCCAGAACCATGGGGGGCCGCAGCAAACCCATGGAGCTCATCCTGGGCAAAAAGTTTAAACTGGCTGTGTGGGAAAGACTGGTCATCACTATGAGAGAAGGAGAAATTGCAGATTTTACCTGTGACACCAAGGTTGGTAAGCTGGTGATACTGGAATTGATTGGTTAAACAGTTCATTCTTCCTCAGGGTTGATTATATCTCTGTCTCATTCCTCAGCACACAGCACTCTATCCGCTTGTGTCCCGGTCCTTAAGAAACATCAGTGTTGGTAAGGACCCTCTGGAAGGCCAGAGGCACTGCTGTGGCATCGCCCAGATCCACTCGCACCACTCTTTGGGTCACAAGGACCTGGATCATCTCCAAGCCAATCCACAGCCACTTGTCTTTACTATCGAGCTGCTGGAGGTGAGTAGGAAGGACAGCAACATCAGTGGTGGTGCTGGGTTGGGTTGCAGTAATAGCACCAACACAGTACTGGAGTTTTTATACATATATATTTTTGTATTTTCTTTATTGATTAGGCCAATAAAGATTGTGCTGTTAGTCCAAAGTGACACCTTAATTATACTTGTTTTATCTAACAAGTAGTCCAAACTTAATAAAGCTTCTTTTTTATTCACAAAAGGTCACCACAGCAGGTAGCTCTGCATGTTTGATTTGTCAGATTTTTAAATATGAAGGATAATAATATTATCTTATTATCATTACGTTATCCATTAAGTAGATCAATGACTAAATGAGCTAAAAGGCAGCAGAATCTCACTTGTCAAAAGCTGGTACTGTAAAACATTTATTTTTATATGAAAAATGATGATCAGAATAATTTCCAGTTAATTAGCTATAAATCAAATAATTGTTTCAGCTTGTATTAACTGTAAAGTTGTTTAATCTATATTAGAAAATATTTTCAAGCTTTTCATGGGATCATGAAAAAGGAAAGAAAATACTAGTCAAATATAATACACTCATTATATTCCATTAATAGGTGCATCAAATATACTAAGGGGTTAATATGTAATCACGTGTCTCTCTGCCTGCCCAGGTTCTTCCTCCCGGGTCATTCCAGCTGGATGTGTGGGCCATGACGGATGAGGAGAAACTCAGTTTTGTGCCTCAGATCCACGAGGAGGGCAACAAGCTCTTCAAAGAAGGCCACATCAGTGAGGCCAGAGACAAATACTACAATGGCATCGCCTGCCTTAAAAACCTACAGATGAAGGTTGGGGGACAGTCGCACATTTTGTGCTCTGATAACCATGGACACATTGCTTTCATACATTTCTGTCCTTGAATATGTTTTTAAGTGGAATTAAGATTTGTGTCTCTTATGACCAATCAGCTTGTCATTTTGTGAATACTTTGTGAAATCTATTATTCAGGAGCAACCTGGAGATGAAAGTTGGTTAAAGTTGGACCAGCTGATCACAACACTGCTTCTCAACTACTGTCAGTGCCTCTTGCTCGAGGGCCAGTATTACGAGGTCATCGAACACTGCTCGTCCCTGCTCTTCAAATACGAGAGTAAGGCTGCCTGACTCAAATTTAGTTAGTTGGCACCAATTTCACTGCTGACGGATGACACCACTTTAACATTGGCATCTCGCTTAATACAGCATTAGTTGCTTTCTCTATTTTGCCTTTCTGTGGCACATAATTCATCATCTTTGCTAAGAAAGTTGGTAAAATACATCTTTTATTCTTTTTTCTGTTTTTTTTTTTTTTTAAACAAATGTGACTCTGTTAGAGTCAGTTTTGTCAAAGTTGTCGCAGATTGCACAACTTCGATTATTTGCTCCTTTTACGCTTGACTCTGACACTGCCACAACTACTAGCCTCAGCGTCAAAGATAAGTCGCACCTCCTGGCTTAGGTCTGGAGCTGGGTCAGTGGATCATCTGGTTCCACCTCGTGGCCACAGATGCAACCACGCACCGATGTCATGCCCATGTCCTTGGATCCACTCTGGGGTATTACACAGAAAGTTGAACAGATGCAGAAACCAGCCTGAACCTGACTGATCGTATCAGTTGTGGTTGTCGTATTAGTCTTATTTTTTTTTTTCATTTCTATATTAAAATGGTAAAATACTGTTACCATTTTTGGCATTTATTCTTTACCATTTGGGAGTTTTATCACCAACACAAGGGTGCTCAGCATAATAAAATAATTCATTATACGTCGGTTATTTTACTGATTGCTTCACGAATTGCCCTCCGCACATACAAACACTAAACTATATCTCATGCCATACAAGTGACTGTGCAGTTGTTCAGGGTTATTATGGCATGAAAAAGCATCTCACTGTCATTAATATTATTGGACGCTGCTATTCTCTTGTTAGCTCATCTGTCCGAAGGTTTGATGTGATGGCAAGGCATCCGAGAGTCAGTCCAAAATTCACAAGAATTCTTCCTCCTGCTACTGTGGTAGTCAGATTTTAGTAAAACGAGTGTTTTCGGGCCTCCTCGACTTCTCAGTGGATTTAAATTCTTGTTAGACTTAGAAAAAACGTTCTTTCTGCATGTCTCACATTACAATAATCTGTGAATTATGATAGATAACGAGCCAGTTGAGCTCCTGTGTCACCAATTTGTAGTTTGAATAGCTGTTCTTCCACCTCCTAACAGACAACGTAAAGGCCCTTTACAAGCGCGCTAAAGCCCACGCTGCCGTGTGGAACGAGGCGGAGGCGCGAGCTGACTTCGCCAAGCTCTTGGAACTGGATCCTTCTCTGGGACCGTCTGTGGCCAAGGAGCTGAAAACCATGGAGGACAGGATCCGCTCCAAACAGAAGGAGGAAAAGGGTCGCTACAAGGACCTGTTCAACTACAACACGCCACCAGCCACTGCCACTACAGTCAGTCCAGTTTGAGTTTTTCCTAATTGCACTGATCATGTTCACTTCACGTATTGTGTTTTAATGAAGTGTGTTATACTCTTTCCTTCTCGCAGGGTTGAAGTCTCGATGAGTTGGACTCGAGAGGATGCCTGTGAATTTCAAGATGGAGGAGAGAAACAATCGGTGCGCTCGGCGTTTCACTTTCATTCCATCCAAGCCAAACACCCAGCCACGGGTCGATGCGCAAACAAAACTTGCATTGCAGCTTTAGTCCTCTAAATGTTAAATTAAGATTTTGATTTGAAAATGTTTATGTTGTTGCTGGAATTTAAAGTGAAAACACAGTTTTTTTTAGAGGACTGTAATGTAAGGCAGAGCCATTAATTCAGTCTGTAATATTAATTTAAAGGAATTTTTTTTTTTTATTTACCTTCTTAAAGGGAGTGTTTTCCTTTTAATGATCAACTTATCTGCAATTTGGGAGCCCATTACCAGACAAAATTGATCAGAAAACCTTTTTTTTTTTGACAATCATGTACTCACACGCATCTCATCTTTGCCTCGCACCCCTTTTCTATCATGGTCACAGCAGAATCACCATTACTACGATACGTGGGCCATGAAACGTAACCTCTGCGACAATCTTATAAAACACTTTCATTGTCTTTGCTTTCTACTGTGTACTTATTATTTCATGTATACTAAATACTACCTTTATTTTTATGTCAAGATGTACTCTGCGCAAACTCACAGTATCTCATTCACTTGCTTAGAAAGAGCTACTCTTTACTGTTTATGTGAAACAGTAGGTCATTTAGCCCAAGCTTGCCTGCAGTGACATGTTACTGAGGTTGTGATTGTGGAACTGTAAATAAATCTGTGTTTATCCTCAGCTTTGTGTTTCGTTAAATACGGCCTATAGAGCTGGAACTTAAGAAAAAAAGAAAATTAGGATGTTTTCTATCAATCAGAAGTCTTGAGTGAAAAAAAAAAAAAATGTCCTTGTGCTTTAAATGTTTTTTAGATTAAGGCCGTTAAGTTTAATTTCCTAAAAAAAAAAATATATAAATCTGCTAAGTATGTTGTCAAAACACTATTTCCAAGGTCAATAAACATTTCAACTACTTTTATAAAAACAAAAAACACTCCATTGAAAGATGTTGAGTCACATTTGTTTGATAAAACCTCCTGTAACATCTTAAAAACCTAAAAAGCATTTTACAGTTTTTTTGTGATTTTTTTTAAATTTATTTATACATACCGAATCTCAAAAATCTGGTTTACAAAATTTCCATACTAACAAACTGACATGAGATGTACAGAGTTCTTGGGAATGAGAAACGTCCGATGTGTGTTTACAAAACATGGAAAACAAAACAAGGGTGAAAGGAACAGGAGGATATTCAAGATGTACAGAATAACAGAGAAAATGCTCATGGGTTGAAAACTGGATGTTTGAAATCGACACAGGAGCACTGGTGCAGTGGGGAAATCATTTAAAAAAAGTCAACTTTCTTGGTCAAATCCCATTGTTGAACAAATATAAACATTCCCATCCACTTTGATATCCCCAGCTTGACCTAAAAATGTGCTGAAATTCCCCACATTTTTAAAATAGATAGAAAATTTTCTGTTTGCTTGCGTACGCCCAACGAGTTGCAGAAAGTTTGTCTTTACCAAAATGGGCGTGGTGAAATGCTGTGAATGGATACAAAGGGACATAATGCACCTCTAAAAAGCCAGTGAAAAGAGGAAGGATTTAATTTATATATATATATATAAAAAAAAAAAAGGTTATAAAACATCCAATGGGGATCACGATGTGGGCAGGTGTCGCAGGAAAAAGAGTGCCAGTGCCAGGTGGAGGGATTTGTCCAAAAGGTTATGTGCGGGCGCTTCTCTCCGTCTCTGCAAGACACTCCCTGACCAGTGCACGGGCATGGATTATACCTGTATGACACAAACACAAGGCAAGTTTTGTTTTGTTTTTTTATAAAGGAAAAAAAAAAAAAAAAAAAAAGACTACCTCAAATACAACAACCCCAACAGTCATTACTGCCAAATCAGAGGTCTCTCATTAACCAAGAAAACTGAGTTGATTAAGCTCATAAAAGTAGGTCAAAAATGACCTGCTAATGTTGTTTTCTTACCTACCCAATTAATGAAATGTTGTCGTCATTTCATATTCCAGCTATTTCTCAAAAACACTTTTTGGCTACCATGCCATTTAAATTTTTAACTTTCCTTTTGTACATTTAATAAAATTCTAGTTTTTGTGTTTTTACCCCAAACTTCCTGCATTTGTTTCCTATGGAATTTCCCTTGATTCTTACAAAGTGTGACTGTCAGGAATATATTTTTTGTTGACCACAAAGAGTGCTACCACTTAGGAAGATTATTTTACACAGCAAGAACTAACACACAGTGTTCAGACAACAATCTATCCCCAGTGACTGTGTCACTGTAGACGAACGCTTGTGCCATTCAGGGGAAGGTTCAGATTTCTACGATACAATCCAAACAAGCCCGTCGAGTATGGCCTAAAGATCTCCTTGGTTTGTGATGCACAAATCTGGACACAACAAAATGGTGGATGAAAATACCAGAGAAGGGAAAAAAAGCACAACTGATCCTGTTCTACAATAACACCAAAGGAGGTATAAATACTGTGGATACACAAGACTTCTGGAATGACGCCTTCTGGACACACAAGAGATATTCTGGGTAATGCACAGCACCGCACAAATCAAACACAGCATATCAGCACAAACATCTGTCTCGAACTATCAAACAGAGTGGTGGAGGTACAGAACAAATCCCTGCAAACTTCAACGAACTGAAGCAGCTTTGTAAAGAAAAGTGGGATCATTACTCCAAAGATATGAAACTCAGTCATACAGAAAATGAGAACTTATTTTTAGTTATTGCTGCTAAATGTACACAAGCTACCAAATCATAGAGTCTACTTATATTTTCACAGGACTGCACAGTCATGTGACAAACCTTGTCTTTTAAATGCATGTATGCAACTCAGTTTCACTAAATTCTTCACTGTGCCCCACACTTTGAGAAATGTGTCTTAATGGATAACTGACTGTGATTAGTTATTCCAGCTTTCATGGGGGGCTTTACCTGGCAACTTTCTTATAAATGTGGATATTGGGCTTTAAGTCTTCAGCTGGAGTCGGAGACAATTTTTTTATATAAAAGGATAATAACAGAGCACTGTTACTGCAGCAAGTAAATAACCATTTTCAGAATAAGCTGTGTGAAATCCACATGCACCAAAGAGCTAAGAAAAGTGAAAAGTTCACCAGTCTTCCTCTGATTTGCATAATAGATGCATTAAAAAAAAACTTTCCCCCCCCCAAAAAAACGCAACAACAACAACAACAATGATCTGAATCCTACTGATATGCACTTTTGACTACTAAAACATACCTCTCTTTAGCCTCTCCATAGCGCTCTTGCTCCCTGCGTATGTGGGCCTGATCTCACGGCTCATCTCCTCAATGACAGACAGGAGCTCACTGTAGGTGGACCCTTGGGACACTTTCACAGGCTGTTTGGGAAAGTAGTAAAAAACGTTAGTCATTTCACAGTTCCACATACACGCCAGACATGAATGAAAAATGTAGATTTTTTTTCTTTTTAAGAATGAGATGAAAAATATGTCAGTTTGTTTTTTACAGCAGATGTAACGATGATGAAGTAATTATAACACTGCAATGATGTAGTATTGTAGTGTTTAAGTATTCACTGCCTCATCTAACAATAATGTAAATGTCCCCATGTCCTCTCAGAACTCTTTTGAAATCAAGTTCCTTTCAGTGGTTTCAATTTATGCTAATGAAACATGCTTCAGTCAAACAGTAACCACCTTCCACTGCCAACAATATTTACTGTACTTAATCAATATAGCACTAATAACTAGTGCAGAAAGGCACATTTTTTTCTACGACCTTATAGTGACTTTACTGATAGACATTTCTATAGTATCTTCTTGTATGTTGTTGTAACGCTTTAACTTAACTTACTTAAACTTAACTGTTTAACTCCTAATGCTTCTCTTTTTGCTGGATGTATGGGAACAAAAACAAACTTCTGTGCAGCTTCAAATAAAGGAAAATGACCTTTTATCACACCTTTTAGAAATAATTCAGCAATAGCAAAGAGGTGAATTTAATCAACCCCAGGCTGGGACATGAGTGTGAAAAGTATGTGAATACACAAGTTTTTTTTTTAGTTTATTTACTCAGTTAAGGGCTAGTATTGACATAAGCAGAGTGGTTGAAAATCCATGTTTGGTGACCTATGCTTCAGTAAAAATATGACAACTCTTTACTAAAGCAGTCTGTATTCAAGTATCAGAGCAATTAAATTGTTGTTGTACCTGAACAAAGCCCATGGAGGGCGGGCCAAAGTCACTGAAGGCTGGCCTGAAGTTGGACGACGATGGAAGAGATGGAGAGGGCACAGAAGACCCTGGCCAGAGGAAGAGAAGAGAAGAGAGAGAACACATTAAAGGCTGAACCTAAAACACAAGCAATTTTGTTTCAAATGTAAAATATTAAAAAATAGTTTACCAATACAATTGTGCTGTATTGTTAATGACTGATAAAATATTGTGTGGGGCAGCACTGGTTTATGAAGGCAATGGGACTGTTGACCATAGTCACAGTGTGAACTGTTTCATACATACACACCACAAGAAACTGACAACATGCTAATAACGGCACTGCACAACATTAAAGCTGGTCCTAAAGTACCTGGTGGAGTGTGGTTGGAGCCAGATGGTGCAGGAGCAATGGGTTTGTAACTCATGGCGATTTCAGCAGGCAGCTCCCCGTACGACGTGCCGCTTCCTTCGGTCCCGTCAACCCGATACTTATACAGCTTTACAGGTGATGATGAGCTCCTAAGAGCTAATGCATAAAGATAGACAGAAACACAAATGCAATTCAATCCATGAATAGAAGGAAGCAAAGGAAGTTGTGAATCACAATAATCAGGAATCACCATCAACAACAGTCGGTGAGGAAATCAGCACAATAGACCTTTATTTAACAGCAGTAGCAAGACTTGTCGGCCTGGATGTGTTTGGGAGCAACGCAAACATTTTTAATGTAAAACTGGAGCACGTTTGCCTTAGGTCACACATTACACAACAAAATGTATGACCTGTCAGTGGAAACGTTTCTCATTCAGGTTGCTTTTGCAGCAGAGAGATGAGAAAACCGACAGGAAACCAAGGTCCTCACTGCGGACATTTTATATTCTGTGCTTGCACTGTATGGGAAAGTACATTAAATCTTCCTATTCAGTCAGAAAACAACAAGTGCCATTAAAAACATACCCATGCTCGTGATAACCACATGGGCCCTCTCAGGTCATCTAAGAGTCCGCTGGACTCTAATTTAACAATTTGCAGCAAAAACATCGTAATTACAATACAAGTTCCCTAATCTGTCAATGGTACTCTGACTGGAGAGAACCATAGCTTAATATCAGACTACACTGAATGTGTCAACCTGTGAAATGTACTTGTTTTGTGTTTTACGCCGACTCTAATGAAGCTTTTCATAGGCTGGGTGTGTGTGAATGTGGTCACTCAAAGTCGCACGAGCGGAGCTCAGAGGTGCTCAATGAAACAAAAGCTGACGTTAGCATTTACATAAAGCTGCCAAGCTAACTACTACTTGGTTAGCCGGATTAGCTAGCTTTTGCCGGTTACCACAAAAACATAAGTAAACCCCAACCAAACAGGCCTGCCGTTTACATTCTAATACAGACAGTGAATATTAATAGCGTTAAACTAAACTTGTGACCACCGATGACACCCGAAACGATACAAAAAAGTGGCAATTTTGTACCTTTTTAAGGAGACGTGAAATCCTCTGTGGGACGCGAGCTCCGACTCTTCCTCAGTGACTGAGTCTGCGCAGACGAGGTAGTGGGCTGTTGGTTTTTTTAATCTTTACAGCGATTTGATTGGTCGGTTTACATGTGACATATGTCCTAAATGTTTTCATCACCAGAAACTACTACCGCGCCAAACCCGCGTCATACGTAGCGAAAATGAAAATACGAACGCTGAAACAAATGGAAGATATAGTTATATATAAATACATTACGATATTTAGGAGAGAAATTCTTTCCCATTTACATAATAATTAAAAAGTCTGGAAGAACTTTTAGACTTTGAAACATTGCTGAATAGTTAATATGAAATGGGAACATTTTACTCCTTGATGTACCTTCGTTTTTCTATTTTCACTCCCATATTTTATATTTGAATATATAATTGCTTAACTTGATTGAATGCTTTACTCATGATACAATTTTGTTCCCATTGATAGATTAATACATAGCTAATGTTTTTCTTACAATTACAAAATACAATTCATGCCAGGGCATCATATTTCAGATAGATAGATAATCAAGGCTGAGAAGGTCTGGACATGTGCAGAGCAGGAATAAAGGATATACTGGACAAAGGATGTTGAAGGAGAAAAAGGGAACGATCAGAGGGTTGATGTGACAGAGAAGAATGCAAGGGACAGGGTGAGATGGAGCCAGTTGAGCCGCAGCAGTGACCCCTTAAGGGGAGCAGCCAAAGAAGAAGAATAGGATCACAAAAGATGTCATTTTTGAAGTGCTTCAGCATGTTTTCCTGTAGTAAAGTACCAACATTCGAGTTTAAATAAACTGAGCTGAGCTTATGATAACTGTATGATGTTAAGTTTTGATGTTGATGATGTTAAGTCCTAATATGCTGTAATAGTTCTCAGATAAACTCAGTGGAATAAAAAAAAAGATACAAATATTCCCTCTGAAATATGGGAGTTGGAGCATGAAGTCAGAATACTAAGGTAAACTACAAGGACCTTAAAAGAGGTATAATAATTCATCAGGTTATTTATTTAATTTACATTACCTGAGGTGGTGGAACTATTTGAGTTTAGCATACAGATTTGGCCTCATCTGCTACAAAAGAGTGAACAGACAACTATGATTTTGTGGAGATGCACTGTCATCATGCCCCTGCTGTAACATTTTGACCCTCTGAAGTACTGGAACCAAACACTGCAGCACAGTGCTCTTGCTCTTGACGAAGGCGGTCGCACTTTTCTCCTCTCCTCCTCCTCCTCTCCCTTAGCTTCCCTGCTTAGCCTCTTGTGTCCTTGTCTAGTCTCGTGTTTTTTGTATTACTTTTCCCTAGAACACTCTCTCATAGTCTGTTCTCTAAAACCTAAAAGAGAATTATGGATTTGATCAACTGGTCTCTGAATGCAATTGACACCCCTTTCTCAACGAGAAGTTTGGGCTTGGGTGAGCCTGAGTGCTGAAGATAGCTACCTATTCGGAACCATCTCGGCAGATATCTACCTATTCGGAACCATGGTAACAGGGTTCTGGCTGATTGGAGCTGGCTTGTCCCTGACTTACCGGAGAACTAAGGAAGCGGAACCGGCTGTTCAAACAGCAAGGCCGCCCGCTGGGATTGAAACGATGGGAAGAGGCGTGAGTTTCTCAAAATGGGCTCATTGAGTGCAGCATGGATAAGATCTTAGAAAGGCTTACGGCTGCCGTGAATACTCAGAATAAGATCTCTGAGTGCAGACTGGATTACATCTCGGAAGGGCTCGCTCGGCACAACATCTCTGAGCGTAAATTGGATGACATCTCGGGGAGGCACACTGTCGTGAGTTCTCAGAATCGGCTCTTTGGGCACAAGAATGACAACATCACAGAGCGCAAGTATGGCGAAGCTCGCGGCTCTCCAACGGGAGATTGAGAGACCAGTGTTGGACTGTAGAACTGCTTGGAAATTCATATGAGCTGTTCGCACTAAAGTAAAAAGCACCATCACTCATACAGATACCCCTTCGGCGCCAGCTGCGGTTGCAAGGCTGGAGCTGAACAACAACACCCTGATAACGACTGTGTTTTGACTGTTCTTCCCTTTCTATGCAAGGCCACCTGGGTTGGCTGGAAGACTGTTTACTTAGCCTGGCAGGGCGAAGGACACTGTCTCAGCTGAACTCTGGACATACACACACACACACACAGACATATATACACATGCAGACATACACTCATCCCCCCTCCAAACGCCTTCGACGCTTATTCCCTTCCGATGCTGACGGTGGATCAAGGAGACCAGCGCATAGGCTGCAGGCCCGGATGTACTGTCTACACTGGCTGTCTCTCACCCTTTACCCACCCCTGTTGCTTGTCATGTGTTTCTTTGGTGTATTAAGAGTTTTTTTCATGTGCTATGTGCAGAGGTGTTTTTTTTCTGTTCTCAAACTGATCTCCCTGTTGGAGCTCAGTCTGGGGGGAGTTATTTTTTTCTCCTTATCTTTCCTCATGTGGTGCATTTTCCATTGTTATACCTCTCTGACCTGTCTTCCCCATGTGATGTTTGTGTAATGTATGTATGGTCGGAGGGTAAGATGGTGCCGCCATTGCGTGCAATAGGTCGGCAGGCTTATGAAATTTCCCCTTGTGGGACTAATAAAGGCATATCATATCATATCATATCACAAAAAAACCCATTTGCACTTCTGTATCATTACATTTTGGCACAGGTGGGAGATGTAATTATGGATGGAAAAGAGATCACTTTAACCTGCTCCAAATAACTCACCTATCATCTTAATTGCTGTTTTGACAATGCACTTATTTGCAGTGTGAAAATGATTTTTGCTAATTTGCAGCAAGGCTTTACTGTCTGCATGTAATGACAGACATTACTTTAGTATCCTTACAAAAATTTGCACACTGTGTAAATTGTAAAAAGAAAACACAAAATAATTATTTGCTAATTAGTAACATTTTGAATGTATCCGAAAACACAAAGTACCAAGACAACATTGCAAATGTTGAAACCTTGTATTTTCTTGCTTTTTGAAAAAGATTTTTTAATTTAATGGCACCAACACCTTTCCAGAAGGCTGGGAGCATTGTGTTGCATTGCGCTGCATCTCATCTTTTTTTTAACAACGCTGTAACCCTTTCAGAACTGAAAGGATCAATTACTGTTATTTTGAAAAGAAAGAGAATTGTTTTTCCATTCTTGCTTGATACGCAGTACTGTTCAGCTTCTGAGCAGCGCCTCTGTGACATATTTTTCAAATCATAGGTGTTTTGCTGAAACACGCAACACCAATAAAAAAATGCTGTCTAGATTGCAGTATATCTGGGTGCAAACTCTTAAGGCTACATATACAGGAATATGAAAAAGAAAGTGTCTAAAATACTTTATCCAGTCCTGTTAAAAACTAAGTACACATTTACTTCTTTCCATAGGAAGTAAGTGCATAAGTAGCAGCTAGGTGCCGATAATCAAATTCACTTGATTAATTGATCATCAACAAGTATGACCAGCTCTGTCAAAGCAGAAGTTTGGGCAGTTTGATGACAACAATGTCAGTCATATTTATCATATTTATTTGTTCCCATTGGTCACTTTGGATTGATGCCTGTGACAGAAGTCTCTTCCTGTCTAATGAGGGTTCTTCCTCCTTAATATCGCCGCCTTTCTACTGCTTAGAGGGGATCATCTAATCCTAGGGCGGGCAATACATTTTCCCAAGTGGCCACATGTGAACGTCGAACTGTTGTGAAGGGCTGCACCAATAAGCTGAAGTTAATTCAGCTCGCTATTAAATTTATCTCTTTGTAAGCTTATCGGAGTTGCCCTCCACAACAGTCCCAGGAAATATTGATTGGCCACCAATGATCTGTAGAGTTCTGTCTTATACGGTGGGTCTTTAACTTGCTATTTCATGCATTTTAATGAGACTTCCTCTGTGAAGTGGAACTGTGGAAATAAAAACTAAATTTTAATTTAAATCTTTGTTAAACTAATTGTGTTAGATTTATAGGCCTCATCAGGACTCACGATTTCTGTGTTTAATAATTATTTATTTAATATATTATTTAAGATGGTCCTTTCTTGGCTATCAGCAAAGACAGTTACTATGAAAAAACATTCTCACTGTTGTGTTGTCTCTCATGTACATTTCAATTGTAATATGACGTTTATAATTCTTTTTCTTTATGACGCATCTGTTTTTTTTCATGCTTTCTAAGGTTATAGATCACATATTTGCTTTAGACACCAAGGTCTGAGTAACCCTCATCACTCAGGCCACTCACATACAGACTCTATTCAGATCAAGGCTTTTCTTTGCACTACCTCCAAGCACTTTGGTCTCCATTGTGTGCCTTTCTATTGTTTTGTATATATTCCTCCAGACTGTATTCGTCTCTTCTGATTGCTATTTATTCCTGATGTCTTTAGTATTAATATATACCGTATATATATATTTTTTTACTCCTGCGCAGTTGGCACGGAGCACCCATAACGTCATTGTTGATGTACAATGACAATAAAGGGCTATTCTATCGTATCCTATTCTATTCTATTCTATTCTATTCTATTCTATTCTATTCTATTCTATTCTATTTCATTTCATTCTTGTTTTTCCCAATAGTAGTTCAGATCAAAGTTTTTCAAGTTTTGCTATCTAGTATATTGCCAGGAGACATTTCATCAAACTTTTCTTACATTAATTAAAAATCGGTATTTGTCCAGCCCTTAGGCACAGGTCTATTTCTATTAAAAATAGTATGTCTCAGAACTATAGTATTTCAAATTTCAGTGTTCCTGGTGTACCTTCACAACAAGCACCAGCTTGTACTATAACAAAAATGAATTATTTCTTAAAAGTTATTATTAAATAAAAATAGCAGAATAAGGTAACAGAAAGCCAGACGGTAAGTACAGAATGAAGGAAGGGTCAGTCCATCTCAAATCAATGTGGGCCTCATACCCGACTATCACCAATTTACCTAAAACATTTTATGGTTCAAAGTTTGGACTTGATTGCTATGAATTTCACTTTCATAGATCCTTACTATCGTTTCTAAACTTCTTAATTTTTCAAGTTTTATTTATTTATTTTTTAATGGTCCACTGAGCCACTTCCAGCTTGTTTTTCACACTTTGAAACCTACATAGACAAAGAGACATAGAAGAACGTAAACCAGACTAAAACCTAACTAAGACAACCTAATAATTATACCAGAATTTAACATTATCACATTAACTTAAGAATAATACACAACTTTAACATTATTTTAACATAAGAAATCTATAATACAACATAAACTCAAAATGCTGGGGCACAGACCCAGACCCTGACGTTATCTCAAGAGGGGAACCGGTGTTGAGCACACGTAACAGACCTCAAAATTACTGAAACATTGTGGGGATCATCTTGACAGAGAAAAGAACAAAAGGCAGCCAACATCCTGAGAAGAGCTTTGAATGTCTTTCAAGAAGCCTGGAGAACTATTCCTGAAGACTACTTAAAGACATTGTGAGAAAGCTTGCCTAAGAGAGTTCAGTCTGTGTTAGAGATTAAAGATGTTCATACTAAATATTGATTTTCAAGCTTGGTAGAATCATAAAAACAATTTCTTTTAACATTTGTTCCATTTATGTTTGGACCTGTGGCCATAAATCACTGCAATCAATACCATAGCTAAATATAAAGATATGAGGGTGACTCGAGACTTTTGCACAGTACTGTAATTCTTGGAGACATGTTAAATAGCAAAAAACCCATCAAAATGGAAACATGGTCTTATTTGCTGAAGTTACAGAGCTGATGGAAGAAAACACTGATCCAGCTGAAAAAGCAGGAAAAGGTTCACAGTAATCCACCAGCATACAATCAGGGTTCCACACACTTCAGTGGATGTAATCGGTAAACAGGGGGATGGTTTCGAAAGAGAACGGAAACAAAAGAATCAGTGATAAGAAACTTACAAGGAAAAGTCGAATATTCGAACACTGAGAAACCGTACGGTATTCAGGGAAGTGTTTTTCTCCAGGTTAGCCACAGTGAGAGGACAAATGTGGTTCTGGATAAAGAATTCAATTTAAAAGAGAATATAAATTGTCACACAGTTGTTACAAGGTTGAAAATCGCACTGTACAGGAAAGTGTTATCATCCCCATTTGTTTTAGTTAAAACTGCCAAGGTTGTGAGTCATTTGCGAGGCTTAAATGGCTGGGAGAGATAAGACCCAGCTGGGCCTTGATGAGTTTTTTTCTTGCGGTTATTGTCAAATTGTTTGCAGATGATGCAGATACTGGAAAAATGAAGTGGGTGAGCGTAGTGGTGGATTACATTTTTGGCTAAGTAACAGCAGCACGCTGATCAGTTTTCTAATGATGACCGAAAGAGATGATGAACCATGGATTATTTACCCTTACACTGAAATGAATACCCAGCGGAGTGAGGAATAGCACTTTCTTTCGAGAAAGTTGTTTTCCTTTTGTTTTGCTTTGTTTGTTTGTCTCTTTTTAATTCTCTGTTGTTGTACTTTTTTAACATGTTCAAAATAAAGATTCAATTCAATTCAAAGTACTTGAATCCATAAAAGCCAGAAAAACACACAGTATTCTGTTTTACTTATTTAAGAAACACTCATATTGTATACACTAACCAGTCCAGGCCATGCTTTCAAAATCTGTCGTACATAAATTTACTCGCAATATCAAAGGCAGGTGTATTTATCCTGAGGGGGGAAAATGGCTATTAGATTGTTAATACTGATATTGTGTTTTATTATATACAGAGATTTATGGAACTCCAAACTTCCTGGTTTTCATTCAGAGCCAGAGTCCTAGCAGGCTTTCATTGCAGACAGATAAACAGCCTGTCTGGAGAGCAAAAGAATGATTGCATTTGCCAAAATGAAATCCCATAGCCATTATCAGATGAAAGCACAGCCATTTATTAGCTTTTTTAAAATTGTTGCATATTAATAAACAACAACACATGATGCAGGAAGTTTTGAGCTGGATCTCCCTTATCTGGATTTCTTGGATACACTGAAAACTCTGAAATATCTTTCAGCAGATGATTAGTCAACAAGACTTGTTTGTGTATTTTACTGTTGCTAAAAAAAAGCAAAGAAAAATACTGCTGGGAAATCTTCAAGTCTAAAGTTTCTCAAAATGAAAAAACAGAAGTGCCTCTAAATTGTAATTAAGTAGTGTGCAGTACTTAAGCTAATGTGCTTAAGCCACTTCCAGGAGAGGCTGTGAAAGAAAGGTTACAGCTTCAGGATAGAGCCATGCAGGTGCAGAGTGGATGGCCAGGGGAAAAATATGGAGTGAACCTAAAACAGAATGATATACAGGTAATTTGAAAATGCGCAAGAGCGGGGCTTAAACCTGGTTTTGGAAGAAGAAAAGTAAAATAAATAAAATCCATAAAACACAGAAAATGTCCTGGCAATTTTCTGCCAGCACATTGTTTTTTCTATAATGTTTTGGTAACCGTAAATGGAATTTTATCCATAAAAATTTTAAATCCTCCTCATTTTAAAACGGCACATTGTGCTTTAAATTGTTCAGTACAGAGTCGACTGCTTTATCATCACTTGCCAAATGTTTACTTTAATAGCGATGGAAAAATAAGGGATTTTGATGTGTTTTCATTTGACATTTGTGATGAGAAGCGTTGTATTCTCACCCCATCTCATCAGCTGTGCCTTTCATCTAACATAAACTGCGTCTCCCCCAACTCCAGCCGAGCATGTATTTTTCAAAAGACTAAAGCACTTGAAGAACCTTTGTCTGTATCATATAATTCAATTTGGAGGTGACAAACTGTGTTCTGAATAGTAGATGCAAGACAAGCCTTAAAGCACTGCACAGGAAAGTGAACTTTCTTTGGCTATGAATTCCATTAAATTATTATTATTCTAGCAAGCTGAAAACATTTTAATATTTTGTGTGTGAAGTGGTGGTGTATGCATGTGCTTTTTGTTGGATGTGTAAGACTATGCAGGTACATGCAAAGTGCTCCATTACCTCCATTAGTCTCACAGTGGCATGTGCAGCCGTCTTTGTGTACTGATATCTCTTGCTGTGCTTAAAAATGGTCAGCGGGAATGCACTTTTCCATTTAGCAAAAAAAAAAAAAAAAAAACAATTGCCAAAACGCCTTAGCAGGATTTGAGAGAGTACATAAGTGTGACAATGTTGCTAGTAAGAAGTAAGTCTTTTTTCTTAATGCATGGAGCTGGGCTTCTAATGCTGGTAAACCAGTCAGAGTGCTCATTACTGCTGATGTGCTGTAGATATTTCAGAAAGTGATTTAAAATTCAGATTTTTACACAGTTATGAGAAAATGTGCGCCCGTCAAAGAAAATGTGTTCAAGAGGAAATTAAAACTATCAGCAGCCAGTATATGCTGTGAGCTCTATGCATGACACATCTGTGTGGTTTCTGCCCATTTCCAGCTTCACATGCTTACAGTCTCACACAGGTTGTCGCCATGGAGATGCTGAAAGCCTCAGAAGTCTTTCAACCACATTTTGCGCTCTTTGAAGGTTTCAGCTTTTCTGATGAATTTGAAGCGCTAACAACATAGAATGGACTATTGCTTTCTATTTAAATTCACTTGCTTTCATTATTTTTGTCCACAGGTGAACAGTTACTGTAGCACTTATGTGCACAGTTTATGTGCCGAGACCAGATTTTTCTCATCATACTCTCATGGACGCCAAATAAAAGTCTAGACTTTGTCTAGACTTTTAGTGACCATGTTTAGATGAAAGGTTTATTTCTTCTCTAAATTGGTGCATTTTAACATGAGTCAGCAGGGACTGACTTGACTGTCTTTTGAAGGCAGCCTTAAGAAGGACTGAATAAGGCTGATTTTTGAATTTGATTTTGTTTGAGCTCCAAAGGTTGGTGCTTATACTGAATCTTTGATTTTCAAGAAAAATGGTCAAAAACAAACCACAACAAAAAAAGTTTCCCTTTTTTATTCTGTATACTTTGTGAGTGTTTTTACCCTGCTTTTCCTGCATTGTTAAAAACAAGAAGAACTGATCGAAGAACGTAAATGTTTAAATTTATAAATTTATTTTTTGTCTTAGGTACAAAATCCATATAATTTAACCCTTCTGAGTTTGAATGCTTTTAAAGTTATAAGATGCAATTGTATGAGTTAGGGAACAGAGAGGAAAAAGCTTCTGGCAACTAGCAAGGATTTGCATAAAATAAAAAGTACTAGAAGCATTAAGCCAGTTTTGAAAACACCAGCTGAACATGAAAACATATTTTTACTGAGAAAGGCTGAGAGAAAAATAACAGGATAAGGATTTGTACAGCTGTTTTTATGGAGGTGACAAAAACCTTGTTTGAGTAGAAAGACAGTATGGGATATTTAACCCCTGGGGGATGCAAAGTGTTTGCAAAACGCTTCTCTTTAAATTAAATGCCAGCAGAACATTTCTTTTTTTTTTTAACCTTTTTTCAGAGTTTTTCTTCTAACGATAAGCTGCAGTGCAGGCTTTGGATCCTTGGTTTAAACAGTGTAAACTTAAAAATAAAAAAAGTTATAGGTAAGATCTGCTTGTAGATAAAGAGTTTTGATTGGTAATGCCATTCTTATCAGCGCTTTGCATGTTTACTTGACCTTATCAAAGAAAGTAATTGTTAATGTTTCATAAAAAATAAAGATCAAATTATTAGTCACTTACTTCAGGGTGATTTTCATGCTGCAGTGCACATCCTGCTACTCCCACTGCCCACTTGAAGGTGAAACGGGGTTACATGGTCTGTTCTGCCTGATCCACTTGTGACCACTTTCACATTAGTTTTCATTAGCAGCCTGCCAAGTTTTTACCTTGCTTGCCTGATAGGAGAACTTGAACTTCTTTGTTATGGTTGAGGCCATTTCTATTTTACTTGACCTCTTGGCTTCATATTTTATCGACAGTGCAGCTCTTTCAAACTCATTGCACTTGTTTTGCTGCTAATTTACACATGCTTCTACAATTCTAACAGGTATATAACAAATTAACAAATTCCTCTGGTGAGGAAAAGCGGAAGGAAATGGATGGATGGATATTGGATAAATTATGCTTTAATCTGAAGAATGCAATAATTTGCATCCTGAATAATAATAACATTCATTACTGGTTATCAGATGATCAGGATAAAACTATAACTGTCTTATGGTCATGCGTACATTGCTGAAATGGACTGATGATGACAACGATGATAGTGTGGATTTTATGAAAACGGTTCTTGACAACAGACAAACAGAGTTATTTACATTACTGATTGTTTGTGAGTGGCAAGTCTAAATCAGTTTCACAGAAAAGCCATGTATGCATAAAAATGCCAAAGTGCAATGTTATGTTCACGCAGAAAAGACAGAATTTTGCTCTTTCATTCAGATTATTAGTCTGCAAGGCCATACCTGATGCCATGGTTGTTGCAGAGTTGTTAAATAGATCCAGCTGCTGACACTAAGGGATTTAAAAAAACAGAAAGAAAGATATTTATTTGATAAAACCATGGACATTTGGCTGGCTCCATGTTGTTATGGATGTAAGCATGGGATATTACTTGTACTAATTGGCCTGCATTAAATAGATACAACTCTGATTTTTCATGGACTTGAAGTACATGGAAATGGATGTTATTAGCTCGTTTATGGCCACAGCATACATCTTAAACAATCAGACATTACTCAGGATATAATAAACTGACATTTGTAGGGCAGCGAAAACAAACTAATACCAACTTCCAATATGGTTGTTGGAGCAGAGCACAGATATGTCCCATTTCATCTGGTGTTACTGGTGGATTATGAACATGCATCTTAGTTAATCTGGGCCCGTAGTTGTTAATAAGGTGAGCACTTCTTGTTTGCAAGGGGCCCTATGTAGAATTTGTCTTTTTCCCCCATTGTTTGCTTTGCAAAAACAACTGAGAAAAACTCCTCATGACCTCACAAGAAGCTGAATGAAGAGCATCAAGTGAATGAAAGAGAGGCTGAGAGAAGAACAATACTGCGTCTGGTTTTACAGTTACAGAACAACATAAACAATCAGTATGAGCAAGAGCCTCGATCTGTGTTTCTGTTTGATAAATTAAAAGAAAAACACTAAAAAAGAAAAAAAAAGGAAAAATCCTCTTTATCAAGGCATTCAATCTCAAAATATTGACAAAAAGGGAATTGGAAAGATATTGTATTAGCAAAGAAAAGTGCTGAGAAAAGTGATTCAGTAAAGGTGGGAAAAGACTTTGAGGCTTGCATTGTTTCATGAAGAGGAAATTGTCAGACCTTTCAAAGAACTGAAAGTACAATGAAATTTATATTTTTATTTTATAGCAGTCCACTTGAAGTGCATTTTATAACAACATTTTACACTTCTGTGATGAGCCTTAAAGGACACATCCAGGCTGACACAAACAGCACAAATTTACATGTTACGATAAAGGACGAAGCCAATTTATCCATCAGCAATATTTTAAGTTCCCATATTTAGTATTCCTTAAGCATCAAGTCCATTCGATTGCAGCATGTCATAAATTGGATCACATTAGACAAACACACACTGTGCTGTCTTTATTATTACAACAGTAATTAAAAACATGGTTGCCACTGGATTTAAAATTAAAGAGTCAAAATGTTTATTACAGGCCGACTGCTGAAATAAGGTCTTAGCAGGTCTGCAAGAAACGCAGGAGCCTATCCATGTAGGGCTTATTATGTTACAGTTTTAAAATGGATTGTTAACTTCACTGGAAGACAATGAAGGGCAACAAGACTATGGGTGATGTGTGTGCACTGGCTAGTTTTTGTCAGCAGCCTAACTGCTGCATTCTGAACAAGTTTGGGAGGACTAAGCTATGCACATGAAAAGTGAATTACAATAATCAAGAAAGGAAAAAATTAAAATGTGTGTACCAAAAGTTTGCTGGGCATCAGTCAAGATTAGGCAGGGTGATCTTTTAGATATCATATTCAAAATTCAACAGACGAAACAGTTCTGGAGGGCAGCCACGGGGCCAGCGGTGATGACGAAGCTGATCTGGAGGGGGGCAGCAGAATCCTCTGGCGGAGGCGGAGCAGGACCAGCAGATGCTGAAACCACTGGCTGGGGCAACGGAGGGCTCGCAATAGGCTCGGGTGGCTCTAGCTGGGGCTGCGCAGGTGCTTGCAGCTGGCTCTGGATGCTACAGCTGGAGCTCACATTGAGGGCTGGCCATTGTCTTCCTGGGAACAGGTATGGGTGAAGGAACTGGCAGAACACCAGGTGTCCCCACCCAAGGAACAGGTACGGGTGCAGGTACGGGTTCGGTCCTGGCCACCCTTAACCTTGGACCCATTGCAGGCCCAGGAACTAGCTGGACACTAGCCAACCCCACCTGAAGAACAGGTACGGGTGCTGGAGTGGACTGGGCCATCGCTGGCTTCACCCTGTGAGCAGGAGCAGGCGAAGGAGCATGTGATGGCTGGGCACTAGCACTACCAGATTCAAAGGCATGACAGTCTGTGGCCAAACAGTTTTTAAGGATGCAGGTTGGTAACAAACAGTCTTCAGATAGTTCAGCACAGGTTCAAAATCTAAGACATAAACAGTCTCGGATGTTTCTGGGCCAGTGGTATATTGAATAGGAGTCTGTCTCACTCAAAACCGGAAACTGCTCTGAAGAGCAGCGGCAGTGGCGGCAGGAGCCTTGCCACTGGGGCTGCTGAGCCATATCAAGACGGAGGAGCTGACTGGTAAGGAGGCAGGCAGATGATCGGGGAGCGGAGAAGCGGAAAAGTGAGCGGCCGAAGCTCGGCAAGCGACGCCCATTCTTCGCTGTGAGGCTCAAGTGCAGGCAGAGCAGCAGGTGGAAGAGCGCAATGCCTTCAGGGCCCCCCCAGAGCCAGACGGGCCTCAGTGAACACGTGCTCATGCTCCAGGATGAGCCATGGCTTCCGCCTCAGCTTCCCCTCCAGAAGGGACAGCGATGTTGTGCTGGGTCCATTTTGTGTTTGATCACAGGTCTTGTTGTGCTCTCACGTTCAGTGTGTGGAAAATAGAGAGAGGACCCAAATGCAGGACTTGCAGGGTGGTTTGGAATGTACAAGGATTTATTTTAGGGGACTGAAATAAACAGGAAACACACATGAGGCGCTGACAAAGACAAGGAACTGAGAAAACCTGCAGGCTTAAATAGACTGGATAATGCAGATGACTGGAAACAGGTGGGAACACAGCTGGGAAAAATCTAACTAATGAGACAAAGGAAGTCAAACTAAACAGCTTCTACAAGCAGCCCACACTGCATCCACCATGTGTGACAGATAATGTGGTATGACTGAGATGATCTGCTGTTTCTCTCCTTCACCATACTTTTCTCTTAGCATCATTGTGGTACAAGTTCATCTTAGGCTTCAATGTCCAAAGGAAATTTTTTAACAGAAAATTTAGCATGTTGTCACTCAAAGTTTTATTCGGCCTTCCTTTTCTAACCAATAGTTTATACTTTGTTGTTTATACTCTCTGTTATTTCCATTCATGAAGGTGTCTCTTGATTCTAGACTTTGACAATGAGAGTCTACCTCCTTGAAATTGTTTTTGACTTTGATGTGAAGGTTTTTTGCCTAACCAAAGAAAGGCTTACATCATACACTTTAGTTTTCTTTCATGGTCTTTCAGTCATTTTAGGAAAGAACGGGGTTGTTAGTTTGGCCACTCCTAAAGTGTTTGCTATCATTCTGATAGATTGCCTCCCTTACTTTTATTATTATCTCTTTGCTTGTCAGTCAAATGCCCAGTTACTTTGAGCCTCTAAAAGTGTTGGACTATATGTAAAAAAAAAAGAAAGAAAGAAAAGAAATTATATTAAAAAAAATAGTATTCCGTATGCTTTTATTAAACACTTTGAATTAAAGTTAAAAGTCTGCACTTAAATGATTTATTCCACTGGCCTAGCTTCTGGGGTAACCATGGACTGTATATAAAAGATGGACACACACTAATTACAGAATACCTTGGGAAATCTTTTTGCATGAAGCAGTAGCTTGTGACTTGCCAACCATAATGACAATGCTTTATACTTTCTCTAAACCCGTAATGTAAAAAATGAACATCTGTTCTATTTAGTAATATTTGAAATAGAATATAAAACAGATGTCTTAGAGCAGGGGAGACTTTGATGCTGTCAAACTACTTTTTGGAACCACAGAAAGCAACCCTGCACTGAACTGTGTTTATCTTTTCCGAACTTACTTATTTACCATTTACCATTTAAACTTACAATCCGTGGAGGACAACAGCTTATTTTTACCACACAGGATATCAGAATAGTAGCTATGAACACATCTGTCATATTTTTATAAAAAACACTTTTTTTAAGCAAATAAAACTGAATTATCATTAGACAATAACAGCTGGTTTCAAGGTTTTGGTTAATTCCTCTTTGATTCGCTACACAGCTTGTTTATCTGCCTGCAACTTAATCCTGCTCAGATGTCACTACTCACTTGATTTCGGACTAAAAACTCACAACAGAAAGCATCAGATGGACACAAAACAGCAACATGTATTATCTTTAGTTCTTCATGTGGAAGAAACTAAAAATGAAAAAGCTAAAAATGAAAAAAAAAAAAAAACAACTTATGCTTCTGGTTTCACTACATGTTTCTGGGCAGTAGACATATTCTGAGGAAAAGCAATATCCATATAGAACAGCTTCATTACATGACTGCTTGGCTCAGTCCTGCTTATTTGGAATACTGATGATTCCTGGTTGTTTGTCAGAATTCTGTGGTTCACTATTTTGTGCTTTTAGGAGGTGAGAAATGGCAGGAGGCAAAAATTAATATCTGAACAAAATGGAAAAAAATCAATTGCTGTATATGCAAATATGCTTGTTCATCTTTAGGGCTGCAACAGTGTGTCCGCATAATTGATGACGTCAACTATAAAAACTATTTGACGCTGAATTTTATTGTTATATACTAGTAAATGTGTTTTTGTAACTGCAGGACATTACAGGAAGCCATGGGGGCAGTATCGCCTATATCATCTGCCAAGACTGTACTCAATACTAACAAAGAAGAATGTAGCAAACTGTAACACAGGAGGATGAAAGAAAATGGAAACTGAGGTTTTAAAAAATGTGAAAGCATTTCACAGAAAACAAACAAACTTCTCAGGTTGATACTTGCTAAGCAAACACTGTTTCAGTTTTGTTAGCTAATGAGTGAAATGCAACAGTGAACCATTAGACTTTGGTTGCTTCACTTTCTCCTATTTTTTTCTCTCACATTAATATTAGTGTTTATTCTGAAACCTCTTCCACCTTACGTTGGGTAGTTAATCTGTGGGTTAAACCATATCAATAATTAATGATATACATAATCAGTTAAAAGAGTTTAATTGGCATTGAAATCTACACCATCTGAGAAACTATGATATATAACCAAATTTGTGATTAGTAACGGTCTTTTCTAAGTCAGTTTTGTGTTTTACTAGTATTAATCAAAGGCGTATAGATGAGTTTGCCCTGAAAAGAGGCTCATGCACCTCTCAAATGACTGAAGTTATGACAGAGAGCATCTTTATCATGGTTATCAGCAGCTGGGAACATCATCTCAAAGATAAGAGCAAGCCTCACTCCAGAGCAATCGTGAATTCATGAACTGATTCATCTGTTAACTTATTTTGGACTGGAAAATAAAATCTTTTTGACTTAATTTGAAGCAATATTTGAACTTATGTACAGAAGTCATATTGTGAAAAAATAAATTTCTAAAAACCTTTTAATAAGCACCTAAGGTTTGTAAAATATCAGCCTGCAGATTCAACAAGGTACTGGAAACATTCCTCAGACTTTGATCCACTTGTTCAAGGAACTAGTTTGATGTTATTTGAGCCTCGTGACATGATGTGTTATCCTGCTGGATGGTGGGTACACAGTGCTCATAAAGGAATGGACATGGTCAGTAGCAATACTCAATCAATTGCTGAATTGTTACAATCTTCTGTCGTCTAGTTTTGTGAGCCCATGTCATCTACATACTCATTTTCTTGTTCTGACATGGTAGGAGTGGCATCTGGTGTGCTCTTCTGCTGCTGTATCCCAGCTGCTTAAAAGTTCGATGTGTTCATTGGTTATTTGCTGTTGCGTTCCAGTCAGCTTGAAGCAGTCTCCTTTGACCCCGGCATCAACAAGGCAATTTCACCCAGAAAACTGGAGCTCATTGGATATTTTGTCTTTTTCACACCATTCTCTGTAAATCCAAAAGATGGTTGTTTTCCAGTAGATGAGTAGTTTCTGGGACACTCAGACCAGCCCATCTGACATGAGCAAAACATGCCACATTCAAAGTCACTTAATTTTTTCCCCCTTCTGAAGTTTGAACTTCAGAAGGTTGTCATTGCTGTGTCTACATGCCTAAATGCATGAACTTGCTACCATGTGATTGGCTCATTAGATATTCGTGTTAACAAATAGATGAACAGGTACACCAAATAAAGTGGCCAGTGAGTGTAGTGGTAGGGAGACATGCTTAGCGCAAAAAAGAAAAAGCCTGTGAAGCCACCATACATCATGGTCCAATGAAGATCCCAATTATATAACAGCACCAAGAAACCAGAATGCCAACATGAACTTCACTGCAAACCATCCAGGGAAGAAGATGATGTACCACTGATATTATGATATGATAATTTTATCATGTAAAAGTGCATGATTTTGAGATGTTGTCACCACAGCTGCTGGCCTGAGTAGGATTTCATTGCCAAACTGTATGACTTAATTTTTCTTATGGTTGTTAAAGTCTGGCAGGAGAATTCAGCTGAGGGGTCACGATGACATTTTTGAATGGGCCTGGATGCCCTGGGCCCATAATGCGGACACTGACCCTCACCTGGCCCAAGTAAGATCTGACACGAGCACTTTCTTTCCTACCTAAATATGTTTGAAAGATCCTGAGAAGACTGACCAGAGGCCACGTGAATGCAGGAGGGACACAAATAGATTAGTACATAATTTTCTTGGTTTTTGTTGTTGTTGTTTTTTCCAGATGAGTTATCTAAAAAGTATTAACAGAAGGCTGAAAGCGCGTTCACACTAAAAAAACTTTTACATGGAAATAACCCTTAAAAATGGGTCCAAATAGAAAAAAAAAATCACTCTAACTAAAATGTACAAGGTTTATTCAATAAAAGAGTAGTTCTTTTTTAAAGTTCTTTTTCACAGCCTTGATGCGTTGCCATAACCACACAGCTATTCATTCACATTATGACAGAAAACTTTGTACTGGCCACTCTTTGACCTGATGGGTACATTTATCCAGGAGCATTCACCTGGATGAACAGAATGATAATGAATCTACAGATCCCAGGAGTTCACACAGTCTCAATATGGACCAACGCTGATGCCACTGATTACAGTTTAACAAGTATAGTAGATATACATATAGTAGAATTTCACTCAGTAAAGCTGGCATGTAATCATCTTAGATACCTAGCTTTACAACTAAGAAAGCTATATCACTCCGTTTGTTAGATAATCATGTTAAAATGCTCCAAAATACACCTACATTATAACCTTGTCATAATAAGGCTGGCTTAAAATATTTATTTGCAAACTGGCAACAGGGAATAATATGCAGACTGGTGATGTGAGGAGTCTTGGGGCACTGGACAGTAACACAGGAGGGGAGATTTGTGAGATCCAAGAAGAATGCATTGAGGGGAGCAATGACTTTTTCATTACCAAACTATATGACTTAATTTTTCTCAGAGTTGTTAAAGTCTGGCAGGAGAATTCAGCTGAGGGGTCCCAGTGACATTTTTGAATGGGCCTGGATGCCCTGGGCCCATAATGCGGACACTGACCCTCACCAAAGCAGAGAAGTCCAATTTAGTGATCAAAATGAGGTAACCTGACACACAGCAAACAGACATGTCAGACACCTATGTCTTCGTCCACCTTAAAATCAAAACAGCTGTGCCTCTAACAATGACAAACAAGCCTTAGTACAGGTTAAACATTTGAATTAAAAAATATCATACTTTGTGTATTTGTCACAGAAGGGTAGAGAGAGAATTTTTTTTATTTTATACCATGCTGTAAACATGCTTGTTCCTGCTCCAAAGCTGGCCTTTGAAATGTGGGCATCTATGGGGATGACTCACATTTGAACCAGTCTCATTCCAGACCACTCAAAGACCTGCAGCTTTCAGCACTTTGCTGTTGGCAACACAGCGGAAAATACATTTGTGCTCGTCACTCGCTGTTTGTGAAACACATGCGTGTCTCATGACCCATGAAGAACTGCATTTTGTGGCTGTATCCAGAAACCTCTGCTCTCTGGACTTGTAAACACTTGATATGGTCAACTGCTGTGACAATAACCACTATGCACTATGACATCGTTGCAAAATGTATTGAACAGTGAAGGGAATATGAAGATGTGGCTGTGGCATTTTGTTTTCATTTATATACACTACCAGTCAAACGTTTAGACACCTCTTCTCATTTAATGGTTTTTCTTTATTTTCATGACTATTTACATTTTAGATTCTTCAAAATAGCCACCCTTTGCTTTGATTACTGCTTTGCACACTCTTGGCATTTTCTTGATTTCTTCATGAGGTCATCACCTGAAATGGTTTTCCAACCAGTCTAAGAGTCTTAGAGTCTTGAAGGAGTTCCCAGAGATGCTGAGCATTTGTTGGCCCTTTGCCTTCACTCTGCAGTCCATCTCATCAGGTGACTATGGAAGCTTGACCATCTGACACAGCACTCCATCACTCTCCTTCTTGGTTAGATGCCCCTTACACAGCCTGGAGGTGTGTTTAGGGTCATTGTCCTGTTGAAAAATACATGATGGTCCAACTGAACACAAACCGGATGGGATGTCATGTTGCTGCAGGATGCTGTGGTAGCCATGCTGGTTCAATGTGCCTTTAATTTTGAATAAATCCCCAACAGTGTCACCAGCGAAGCACCCCCACACCATCACACCTCCCCCTCCATGCTTCACGGTGGTAACCATGCATATAGAGACCTTCCATTCACCTTTTCTGCGTCACACAAAGACACGGCAGGTGGAACCAGAGATCTCAAATTTGGACTCATCAGACCACAGCACAGATTCCCACTGGTCTAATGTCCATTCCTTGTGTTTCTTGGCCCAAACTAATCTCTTCTGCTTGTTGCTTTTCCTTAGTAGTGGTTTCTTAGCAGCTATTTGACCACAAAGGCCTGATTCACAAAGTCTCTTTTGAACAGTTGATGTAGAGATGTGTCTGCTACTGGAAATCTCTGTTGCATTTATTTGACCTCTAATCTAAGGTGCTGATAACATATTAAACATATTTAGAGTTATTTATCATTTTTTCTTTGCTACCTAATTCCAAATATCTTGCTTCATATATTTGATGCCAGTATGTATCTACAATGCAGAAAGTATTAAAAATAAAGAAAAACAATTAAATGAGAAGGTGTGTCCAAACGTTTGACTGGTACCAGGCCTCTGGTAGCAGTTGAAGCTTGAAGGATAGACTGCCTGCAGGGGTGAGAGGAGAATTTTATATATATGTGAAGAAAGTTATTATTTCTAAGCTGCATATTATCAGCCAGCAATTGCACAACAGCTAGAGCAACAATATACAAGTTCAGGGAAAAAGACGCCTACAGCACAATTCTTTTATTTAACCGTGATTTATGTTTGAGACAGCTGTCGTGAGGCTGAGTGCTCTCGTACCAATCATCAATAGTGGGACGTAAAAGGACAAAGGAAAATGTCACTGTACTCCGAGAGAAAGTGAACAAAAAGAAAAAAAATTAACATTTATAAAGGGAAGTTTGAGTTTCTTCAGCTTTTCAGTTGAGAAAATTGAAACAGCAGCTAGGCGCAGTCAGCATGAACGTGGATGTGTTGAATGATAGATGTAATACATAAATATCCTGCTGAATCCCAGAAGAGCTCAAATGAATTTGACTGACAAGTTTGACATGAGTCCATGTCAACAACAAGGTAAACTGGAATACTACTTTCAGAAATGTTTCTGATCCATCCCTGCAGGAGGTTAATGTAGAGAAAAAACAATTTTCAAGGTCACTTTTACTTATTCCTGACATTATCTCTCCTGGTTGCCCTTTCTCTTTCACACAAAGCTTGTGATATGAAAAATACTGAATTCCTTTTATCAATTGATACTAAGTGGCCCAAGTGGGCCAAAACAAATATCCCCCACACTATTACACCACCAGCAGGAGGCTGAACCTTTGAAGGAATTCAACTGAATTCAATTTTAGGATTTTTAGGAACCACAAGTAAGCCAGCAGTCTGAGAGTGAAGTGCTCTGTTTGGGGTTATTAATACAATAAAATCTGTAAATCATCAAGATCTTGCATGTGAGGAGAAAGATTTTAAATTTCATTCTAGATTATCAGTAGGCCAATGAAGAGAAGAAAGTATGGAAAAGGTTGGATCCAAGTTTTCATGTTGTTTATACCAAATTCTGAACCTGCCATCCAAATGACACAGAAAAACTCAAGACTCATCAGACGAGGAAACATTTTTCCAGTTTTCTATTGTCCAATTTTGGTGAGGCTGTATGAACTGCAGCATGAAGCTGCATTGATTTCCAACAGTAGCATCTCTTGTGAGTTCTGCAGTGAGTGATCTTTTTCTGCATACCTTGGCTGTAAAAAGTGGTTATTTGAGTTAATGTTGCCATCAGATCAAAGCAGTGTGGCCATTCTCCTCTGACGTCTGAAATCAGCAAGAGATTTTGACCGAGGGAGCTACAGCTCACTGGATATTTTCTCTTTTCAGACCATTCTCTGCAAACCCCGAAGAAGTTTTAGTAGAAAATCCCAGTAGGTCAGCAATTTCTGAAAGGCTCTAAAATACCCAGCCCGGCTGGCACCAACACCTACAGCACATTCACAGTCAATTAAATCACCTTTCTTCCATTTTCTGAGTGTCCAGTTTGAACTACAGCAGGTCTTCTCGACCATCTCTACATCCATAAACGCACTGGGTTGATGCAATGTGATTGGCTGATTAGAGATTTATGATAATGAGCATCTAAACAGGTGTACTTACCAAAGTGGCCACTGAGTTTCAGTTCATCCTGCTTATGTAAGGCATTTTGTTCGTTTGTTTGTTTTTTCAGCTTTAACACAAAAAAATCCCAACTTTTGCAATAAATATATCTTATCTCAGCTCAAAATTTGCAGTACAATAAAGCTAAAACTGACAGTTCAATTTGTAACACATGCCGAAAGAGTAACACCGATTGTGAGTGAATATGAACCATTTTATTAGAAATGTTGAAATTGCAGCCTGCCTGATGACACACTGGTCAAAGCTGCATATAACCTATTCCCCCCATGGCTTCAGTGTATTTAAATATCCACTGAAAATGTTTTGGAATACTTCATATTGTAATATAAAGGTAAATAATAACAATAGAAACTTTTGGTTGCTGATCTATAATCATTCCTGTAATTATAGCCAGTGCTTATATTTTAGTATATCTTGTCTTTCAATGGTTTGATCGTGAAACCCTGATTTTATCAGCAGTCTAATAATGAATGCTAGTCAAAATAGGCAGTGACCTGTAATCACACACAAAAACAAAATAGAAAATCAGCACTGAAAACTACCAGTGTGCAAATCTGAATTCAGCTGCATTAAAATGTTGTGCAGGTAATCAGTAGTAGTCATATGGGAGGTAATCACAGAGACCTGAAAAATACAAAACATGGCTTCAGAAACAAGCCAAATGCTAACAGATGTAGGCATTGTTCAAGTGAATTTCATAATTCAAAATACACCACTGTTGGCTGGTTTAACAGATGGGACATAAGTGAGGAATTGTGGACTCTTCACTGCACCAGTTAAGTGGAGTCGCAGGTGGTAAAAGGCAGTAAGAGTAGGCACTGTGGTGCAGAGTAAAATGCCAAAAGGATAAAATGCAGAAAATTAGTTGTATTAGTATGCTACGTAAAGTCTTCCAGAATAATTTTTGACCAATTAGGTTTTTCCATCATTGCACAGATGAAAATCTCAGTCGTGGCATTTTCATATCGACCAAATGTACCACAGGTCAGATGAAGGATGACTCATGCTGTGTGCAGAGTGTGCTTCTGTCCCATCGTCCTTCCATTAATACGCAACTCCTCCAACATTCATGTTCTGCAAATGGCTCTGTGCTGACACCGTGGTTTAAAGTGACCTTTGATGGATTACAAGCTCTTACTCTTTTTCCAGAATCATGTACTGGGCTTGTGAAAAACCTAAGAATTGGTTTGGAAACACTGAACCACATCATTACGTGTGTATGTCTTCACTTTCCTGTTAAGTCTATAGTGCCATGTGTAACAGCAACAATGACAGACTACACTAGTCAAATGTCGTTCATTTAATGATGTCATTTGTGAAATGAGGACAAACACAAGTTAGTACTACTGGCTGATATAAAGCACCACCACCAGCTCGTGGTTTAAGCGGTTCTTGGTTTTGACAAGCAAAATGTTATTACCACCATACAACCAGTTTTCTAGAATGTGTTTTCCTGTTCAAACCACAGGATTACATGGCAAACAAATGGAAATAAAATTGTTTTGCTCACCGAGTGATCAGAATTAGTGCTGTTACTCAAAATAAGAAATGCAGTATACATTAATTGTTACCATTTTTAAAAGTAATGCATTTTGTTACTCAAATACTCCCAGGAGAATTAAATTTGTTACACTACTCGTTACATTACTCTTTCACATGGTCTGTGATGCACTCTCATTGTCATTAGTGTTACGTGTAACGTGTTCCAAAGTAACGAGTTACTGTAATGCTATAATGTAATGCATTACTGTTAGTTCAGTAATCATATTACAGCTACAGATATGTTGTTACTTGTGTTACAAAGGTTCTGAAGTTATCTGCAAGCTGGACAGAAAAATCTTTTAAAAATTCAAACAAAGTTTATTTCTTCCTGCGCAGTTGTGCTACAGTCAGCTGATTTTGGTTTGTGTGCTGGAAGAGGAAAATGCTGGAGTGGAGATGTGAAGATTACTTTTATTTTTATTGCAAAAAAGACAAGCGTGTAATGGTAGTGCAAACTGTGCCCAGGACAGAAATGGCTGCATTACACTGCTGACACAACTTTAAAGTAAATCCATATTTCATTTATATTTAATGTTTAAATGTTTTGATTTTTACATGTTTGAATGTTTACCTGTTCACAGTAATAATTATGTGTTGAATCTGCCCAGTTGGTTTTCCAGCATTTACCTGAGTCCAGGACTTCCTGTAGCCTCAGGTTTTTATTGTTACCTGATGATTATGTGACAATGCGTCTCGGGCCATTTTGTTGAGTAACAAGAAAGTAATGTAACAAGTAGTGTAACAAATTACTTTGTCCAGAAAGTAATTGAATAACCTACCGCGTAACTTTCAAATGGCTTTTTTTTTTTCAAGTAACGACCCTAACACTGACTTTGTCACACAAATAACAGCATATTTTTTATCTGTAATGTGTTCATTTTATTCAGGGATGCATTGCAATATTAAGCTGAAGAAAAATTTAAAGTAATGTGATTGGAGTAAACCCAACCTGTAAATGTCACCCTGTTGTCTGGTCTAACTGCAAATTAAAATAATGACCCAAGAAACATGTGAAATTGAAAATAATCAAAGGTATTTTTAACGTTACTCAATCGGACCATCAGAATAAAGATGAAATAAATAAAAATATTAAGTAATACATATTAATGTGCTAGTAATATTTAAACAAAATAATAATGTGCAAATAGGAAACTAAAAATGGCTTCAAGTTCAAATAAAGCTTCAAATTAAATCAAAAAGATTTTATTTTCCAGTCCAAAATAACAAGTTTCCAAAGTTAACAGATGAATCAGTTCATCAATTCACGATTGCTCTGGAGTGAGGCTTGCTCTTATCTTTGAGATGTTCCCAGCTGCTGATAACCATGATAAAGATGCTCTCTGTCATGACTTCAGTCATTTGAGAGGTGCATGAGCCTCTTTTCAGGACAAACTCATCTATACGCCTTTGATTAATACTATTAAAACACAAACTGAATTAGAAAAAAATGTTACTAATAAAAAATTTTGTTGTCATAGTTTCTCAGATGGTGTAGATTTCAGTGCCAATTAAATTGTTTTAACTGACTATGTATATAATTAATTATTGATATGGTCCAACCCACCGATTAACTGACTAACGTAAGGTGGAAGAGGTTTCAGAATAAACACTAATATTAATTTGAGGGAAAAACAAGAAGAAAGTGTAGCTACTCCAGTTTAATGGTTTATTATTGCATTTGTCACAGCACTGGTTCTGGTGACCCAGTGTTTGTGTTTTTTGAGTTAAGTTATACTTTTTGGATTATGGTTTTCTGTTTGTATTGTCATTATAGTTCTGGTTTCTAGGTTTTCTGTTCTGTTTCTGTGCCTTCACGGTGTTCCACGTCTAGTCACTTTTGTCTCTGTGCTTCATGTTTCCTCTGTTCCCAGGTCTGTCATGTTTCCACGTCTCAGATTCCAGTCTGCGTTTTTGTCAATTGCACTTCCTGTTTTACTTTGGTAGTTCCCTACATGTTCCAAGTCAACTCCTAGTTTTCAGTTCCTGGTTTATTTTCTAGTGTTTTAGTTTGAGTTTCTTGTTTCTAGTTTTGCTTTATATTTGGATATGAAGTTTTCCAGCTGCCATTTTGGATTTACTCCTTCATTTATGAGTCCTACACTTGGGTCCTACATCCTGCCTGCCACACAGCTAAACTGAAATGGTGTTCACTAAGCAAGTATCAACCTGAGAAGTTTCCGACAGATAAGCTAACGTATAAATTACTTTACAAACATGAATATTTTGGAACAAGGTATTAACCCAACACACTAACTAAACTCTCTAAACCTGACCCATTCATTGTTGACGTCACGGATCCAGTTTTTTCTTTTTTTACATCTATATTGTTACTTATATTAGTTAATAGACTGTTGTGAATAGGATTTATGAAGATGTGATATATAAAATAAAGAAATTACCCGTTTTTAAAGTATCTTTATGACCCTGCGTATTTTGTACCAATATTGTCCTCAATCCAGTACTTTTTGATCACTTCAAGTAAGTTTATAGAACTGTGATGTTATATTCGTTACATTTTCTGCTGCCCTCTTGGCTAGATCTCTCTTGAAAAACACATTTTAATGTCACTGACATTTTTCACCCAGATAAATAAAGGGTACATAAAATTAACTTTACCAAAAACTGATTGCAGCAGCTATTTGTGCTCTTTCTTTCTTGTGTTCTAAATTACTTGATATTCTTTGTTAGAGATATGACTGATCTATTATTGACATTTGTTAGGTCAACAAGTCATTTATAACAGTTTACATTCCCACAATCACTTTAAGGAAAAAACTGAAATCTCTTTTTGTTAAAACTGTGTTTTAAATACTCGTGCACTGCACTAGTGCTGTCATAGAAGGAATGCACCATCTGCATTTAACTATGAAATGCTTTCATATTTTTCAAAATTAGCTTCCATTGTCTTCCATCCTCCTGTTTTGCAGTACGCACTATGTTCTTCTTCGTTAGTACTGAGTGCAGTCTTGGAAGAAGATATAAGCGATACTGCCCCCATGGCTTCCTGCAGGGTTTCCAAAAGTTTTTTGGAGATTTACTTACCTGGATGATTGAGCATGCATCAAGACGACTTCCTGTACGGTGTTGCAGTTACAAAAACATTTAGGTGATATTAGTGATATCACGCGTTGACTATAAAATTCTGGGTCCACATATTTTTATTGTCAACGCACCTCTACTGATTACAGATAGGTAGGAAGACTCAGTTTGAGATCAGGGCATCAGTCCTCAGTTCTGCAATTAAGTAGCCATTACATGCACTCCAGAGCGAGAAAGAGACACTGCTGTGTCTGTGGGCGGTAACCAGAGGACCAACTGACTGAGACACATTTGAGGTGAACTGTAGTCCTTTATTAGATGCTGTATCTGCATGTATCTTAAACACATTGCCACCACCAGCCTTTAAAATGAGCCATTTTAAAAAACCTGTACGGGAGGACTGTATGATAGATGAGTGGAGATAGATCTGTGGGAACACACATAATAGCTATGTGTGTTCAGAGGCAGCTGTGTGAGAGCAGATTTTCGAGCATGCCAGTGATGAGCTTAGCGGAGTACTTGTTTTTAGCATGGACTAAAACAAGTACTCTGCAGGTGGATACACATTACCCGGTGTCCTTTTCCAAAGTGGACCAAAAGAGCTGAGGTCAGAACAAAAGGCCAGAGTCCAGTTCATAATATGATGACACATCAAGTTTCAAGATTTCTCCACTATTTTCCTCCTTCTTGCACATGACTCACATCAGCTGATTGTAGTGTAAGTGAGCAGAAGTAAAAGGGCAAATGTTTCTTTTCCTTCTATTCACCTGCCATGAAGATACTTGAAAAACCTTTGAAAAACATCATTTGTTACATTACAACATTATTGAAAAATGTAATGTGATTACAGTAGCATGTTACTTTGGAAAACGTTACATCCAACGCCGCCCACCGTATGTTTTTGTGTGGCCATGGTCCCTGAGTGAAGTTACCCCCCAACCTTCTTCAAATCAAACAAAACTGATGTCAAACCTTTGTGCTATGTTTGTGCTGCAAAAATGTTCATTTGTGGTGATTTTGTCTTAAAGATATTAATAAAAGTTTCAACACATCTGACATCAATTTTGTTTGATTTGAAGAGGGTGGGGGGGGGGCAACTTCACTTACATCAATTGCCTGTATCTGTGCCTTTAGCTCCTTGATGGTTTTTGTTGCATTCCCATTCTGTTCGTTCAGTCTTGTCTTTGTGTTTTCAGTCTCTGTGTCAAGTTATTATGTCTGAGGCTTGGTCTCACTGGTAGTTGTTTTCGTCTGGTGGCCTCTTGTGCTTTATATTTAGAGGTGGTGTGCGATACTTTAAATTTTGGTATTAATCGACTACCAAAATAAAATAAAACGGCTAGTATATCCAATACCATTACTGATACCGATACTTTTAACTTTTAATAATCAGCTTATGTATCAAAGAGCAGTGTGTAATTATTTATGAGATGAATCATCATGAATTTGCATTGAATTCTAAATTTTAACAACCACTAAATCACTGTGATTTTTAATTTCCACAATAATTAGTTAACACAACAAAACACACCATTCAGCTTTTCATGTATTTGAAACTGTTTTTTTTTTTAACATGAAATGTAAATGTGCCTGTTTCTAAAGCACTTTGGGTCAACTTCTGTTGTTTAAAAGTTCTATGGGATATAAATAAAATAGATGTGACATTCAACACAAAAAGGTTCAGATATTTTTCATAGTGCATGTCTGAGGTATATCTATTCATTTCAATGTCATTGAAGACATTAAGTGGGCTACATGCTGAACTTAGAAGACAGAAACAAAGGATCGATCCTATCACGATACTCTCGATCTGATACCCTTTCCAGCGTTGGTATCAATACTGTCAATATCTGGGTGGATCTGCTCACCTTTAGTATTTTCCTCCTCATTCTGTGTGGACATATTGTCTTAGTCTCAATCTGCTCTTTGTCGTGTTCTCCCTCATGGTTGTGTCCCTCATTGTGTGAATGAGAATTAGTTGAGCTGTTATAATTTTGTGCTTTGGTAAAAGCTAAGCAATAAAGCTGCTTTTAAGTTTACCCATTGTTTCCCAAGTCTGGCGTTTTAGGTCCAGTTCTTGCCTGCTGCACAGCCGACCTTGACCTATTCTGGTTGGCTTAAAAAATAGAAGTGTACTGTGAATCTACTCGCTAGTGGCACAGCTGGTCCATGGTCAGTTTTAATTACCTTTTCTCTTTGCAGTGCAAAATATAACACCAGACTATCAGATACCAAAGCACGGATGAGATGGGAGTAACCAGTACCTCTCACTAATGCTATAATCCAGTGTATCAGGGCATAGACCGCTGTGTTAACTAATAGATCTCTTGGCTTTCTTTTGTTTTTCTTTTGACATTGGGTGACTTTTCACTCATTTTCAGTCCAGTCCATTTTCAGAGAAATGTTTCTTTTAGGTCACTCATAAGTCACTTAACATTGACCTATGAGTAATTTAAAGGCAGCTAATTCAAGGATTCAAGGGATAAACCAGTGTTTTGTCTACACTCAGACAACTTAGCAAAGACCCATTTTTAAATTGTATTTTTGGCACTTTGTTACTAGCATCCTGTCATGAAAACACGTCATTTGTTTCCTTTTTTCCTTTTTTTTTTTGGTTGAATCTATGAAAAATGCCAACGGTAACACAGTTTAAAAGACATAATCGTATTTAGGTAATTCCCAAGTACCTCAGTAAACTGAAAATTAACCTGATGCTAACATATCTCAGCATGCCTCAGATAGTTGATTCTGTCCATCTCACAATGAAAAGAATTGAGGAAGTTCAAGGAAATGGAAGAAAAGAGCTGACACCGAACCTGAGAGATTCATCTGGCCCTTCAGCTGATCTGTTCACTGATGCCTCATCAGAAATGGTCTAAGTGGAAGGGTGGCTGTGAAGACCGGAGATGGAAAAAGGTTCAAGTATGCCAAATTACACAAGGATGGCAACAGGTCTCATCTTTAGATCTAGTGTGCTCAGTGTAATTTTTTTAAAGTGTTTTACTTTTGTCATTTAAACGAGTAGACGGACGGGCTCATCTGGGTTTTGTTTTTTTGTTTTTTGAGAGGATGAAGAGAAAACTTTTCTACAGTGTGTTGGTGGCTCCTTATATTTTGTGGTCAGTGATGTAATTGTACTTTTTCTTGGTTTACATGTTTAATGACCTCCATTACGTTTGAGCCTGTCTCAGATCCAAAAGTATGGTTGCATTCTTACTCGCATTGTGCTACAAATTGATCATTGGATTTTTTTTCTGTTGTTTTCACTGATAAATATAAGAGCAAATTAAAATTTGGTGACATTTTTGTGACAGTTTGTGGAAGCATAAGAAACTTAAGATATTTTTGTTATTTATACTGATGCCTATTGGCTGAGTGCGCAAAATTAATAGATGGAATCAATATTAAAAATAAATAAATGCATTTGAATAATTTATATATTGGTTGCTGTAATCTGTAGTTATAGGGGTTTTTTCCCCCTAAATTAAGGAAAAGCGTAATGACAACAAGGGCCATTACGCTCCTGGTGTCAGCGTAATGACTGAACATGTATAGTCTTATTTCTGAGTGAGCAGCGCATCAAACTGCAGTGGAGTCTGTATACAAGGATAACGGAAAACCCTGACCCTGCTATTCACTTTTATTAGAGATTCACGCAACAAATGAATGAACGAACGAATGGATGAAGTATTAGGTCAAAGTCAAAACAAATAAAACGGCTGGAATCCATAGCTGTGCGTGTTCATGGAGCTTGCATTTTCACCTGCTGGACATCACTACCTGTCATGTTTAACTGTCTTCAGAACATTGCAGAGGCCTTATTGACAGTATTTGGCTTTACATATGTGTGTGAGCAGATTTTCTCTCACACGAAAAGTGTCCTCAGGTAGCCATTTGAATGCTGGACACTCGGAGACCTGAGTCTCTGAGTGGGAGACCAGAGATCACATTAACATGTGTATCCCTGTATTAACAAACATGCCATATTGGCCCAGTTTATTTTTCTTATCATTGTTTTGAGGAGACCATAAATAGCATTTGCATTTTTTGTTGCACAGTTCATTTGCTGTTACGGAGTTCTTGTTATTGATAAAAAGTGTAATTTTTGTTTCAGAATAGCTGATCTGCACTATGCCAACATCTGCGAACAAAGATAATTCTATAAAGTTTTTCTATATAGTGTGTAACTCTTGATATGGAGCGTTATTAAATTTATTGCTAATGCAATTATATGGCACATCGACTTTGAGGAAATTTTAGATGGCGTCATCAGAAAGGTTGCCGACCCCTGGGTTAGACCTTCATATTAAATATTTTTTTTGCTTTTTCAAGAACGTATTTTAACATTGGACTCAAAAACAAATAAATCCTCCACAAAAAAGGAACTTCAAGTGCCAAATTGCTTTATATTTCTTCACTTAAATATACAGCTGCAAGTATGGCTGACATGGGCCCCAAGTTTGATGTGTTCTGCCGTAAACAGGACAAACCAACATAAGGATGGAAGCCACTGTGGGACTTTTTCAGTAAGTTGAGCATGTGTTTCATAAGTTAATGAGTAAATTAACACCAATAGCTACTTAACAGTAGCTATTCACACAACAACTGGGTGTTGGGTAACTATGATGTTTTTATTTTAGAAAAATTAAAAAGTACACATGAATTAAGGTACTTTAATAGTAAAATGGAAAGGTGATACAACCTCAAAAACGTGGTTGTCTCTAGATTTAAAAAGAGAAATAAGGTCTAGTAGTTACACTATATAAAGAATAAATGCAGAATTTAAAAAACAAAATTTATGGGTAGATATATCGACTTCTTATTGAATTATATGAATTATTATGGCTCTGTCTGCCACAGTGTTTTTCTTTAAACTACTTAGGAACACTTTTACTGGCAGTCAGTGATGTCACTCAAAGGCAAGGTTCTGTTGCCATAGTCTCCTGAGTTTATTTTGAAAGCTCACTTACGGAACTTGCTTAAACAGTTTAGAAAAGACAAGCACACACACATTTGAAGAGATATTCCCTCATTACGGTGACATTTTCATTTTAAAAGGTCTCAAAAATTAACATGAAAAAGGAAACAAGAAAAAATACAAATGCAGGAGATAAGAAAGATCCAGGAGATCAAGGTAAGTAAACAAATGCATCAAATCTGGGTAAAATCCCCCAAATAACAGAATCTACATTTCTAAAAATGTTGACACTCTGTGTATAAAATGAATCATTTGAATCCTATGTTTGACTGAAAATAGCACAATTACAACATGTCTAATCAAAGAAAGGTTACTGGGGCACTTTGTCTTTTGGTAAAATATTGTGACCAGTTTATTCTTGGACTCAGCAGTAAAAACAGATCAAAAAGTGTCATGAAGATCTAAGACTTAGTAGACCTAGTATGGACTCGTGTTGCTCTGTTTTTTTATCAAAAGGATAAACTTGTTATTATAATTTAACCAATACTCCTTAAAAAGCCATCAAAATCCTTCCAGTCCTGATGTCGAGCACTCTTTTTCACTACTGTGTTGTTGTTGTTTATAGACTCTAAGAGCAGGATGGCTAAAAGAAAGGCCAGTCCTGAAAAGAAGACCCCCGAAAAAAGGAGGAGGGTCACTGAGCAGGCTGCTCCTTCCACCAGCACAGATACACATCAGGCCAAAGGAATGAAGCGTAAGGCCCAGCAAGATGGAGCAGGCACAACCAGTCCACCAAAGAAGATTAAACTTGCTGAGCCTACGAGCGGTGACAAGGAGCAAGCGTCTTCCTCCGTGGACGCTGGTAAAGGTAGGCTAATTAATTGAGTGAGGGGTAGATTAAGTGCACAGCTGGTTGCTCGGTTTAAGATATTAGTGTTTTGGAGATATTTGTGTGTATGATCTAATAAGCTGATGTTCTTTTGGTGTTTTCCACATCTCCAGACTGCAGTCCAAACACAAAGGGGTGCACAAAAAATGGCAGAAGGAAGTCTGAGGGAGACAGCAAAGAGTCACCCAAGAAAAAGAAAAAGGACAAAACCAAAAACGTCGTCCAAAATACAGCAGCCGACCAGCAACGTAAGTAGCGAGCAGCTTGGCTTTTATACTCGGGTGAAGAGCAAAATGAACATTTAGGGTACAGCAGAGAGTAATTTGTGTCACAGCTGTAGTAAAACAACATTTGTGTCTTTTCAGGGGAATTCCAAGGCAGATATGTGCAGGAGCACCATCTAGGAAAAGGCGGCTGTGGAGTAGTGTTTGCTGGCTACAGGATAACAGATCATTTCCCAGTAAGTCTTCAGATGGTGGGAGTAAGACAGGCAGTAACACAGATAACGGATAATATCGTCAGCTGAGACGTGTGCTGTTTTCATACTGAGGAAATGCTCACCAATGCTCTGTGTCTTTTAGGTAGCCATCAAACACATTCCCAAGGACAAAATCCCCATCCAAGTGACGGTAAGTGTGCAACACTTGAACTGTTTTTACATTCCTGGACTGAGTGCAGCGTTCACCTGTGACACGTCTGTTCCTCATCATCCACTTGTTGTAATATATCAGGATAAGAACGGGAAGCAGGTCTCGATGGAAGTGGCCATTATGCTGAAGCTTGCAGCTGAAGCAGATGGATCAGTGGGAACGTCTGCACCCGTGTCTCTGCTGGACTGGTTTGACTTCGGCACAGAGCTGATCCTGGTGCAGGAGAGACCTGTCCCCGCTGTGGACCTGTATGATTACATAAAAGAAAATGGAGGATGTTTACCAGAGGAAAAGGCCAAGGTAAGTTGACTGGAAGAGCCTTAGACTGTACAGCATTCAATAAAAGCACAGAGTATCAGAGAAGCATCAACCCGTTGACTCATTACTGTCTTTTTCATCTTTTCCAGGTCATTCTGAAGCAACTGGTTGATGCAGCAAAGGACCTGGAGGAGAAACACATCTTTCACCGGGACATCAAGAGTGAAAACATTCTGATTGAGACCAGCTCAGATGTGCCTCGTGTTCGTATCATCGACTTTGGCCTGAGCTGCTTTGCTATGGAGCGATCGCGGTTCCGCTTCTTCTATGGTAACATATTCTGCTCCTGCTCTTCACAGATGTAGCAATTTGTGCCTTTTGTTTTAGAAGAAATTGTAATTGTGTCTGTTTATTAGGTACAGCTATCCACACCCCTCCCGAATGTTACCGGGGTAAAAATACAGGCCTGGACCCACCACGGTGTGGCAAATGGGAGTGGTGCTGTATGAAGCGCTTCATGTGGGGGACTTTAATACCGAGACGTTCCTCCAAAAGGAACTGGAATTCAACAAGCATCTGTCCTCACGTAAGAAAACATCAAACTTCAAGATTCACTGATGGCTTGGATCACTGGAACTATCATCTTCATCTTTTCTCTCCTTTCTTTCTTTCCAGACTGCCGGAATTTCTTGGACGCATGTTTAACCAATGTCCCGAAGAAGCGCCCAACACTGGGAGACCTCCAGCTTCACCCCTGGCTCAGATAAACCCATCTCTCTCACACACACAGACACACACTTCATATCTTATCATATAAGTGTGATATATTACCTAACTTTCTTTTTTTGTCTTTCATTTTCAGGAAAAGATTGTTTGTTTTTTTTGGCCGATTCTAAATTTTGCTGTCCTGAAATTCCTGTAACCCCCCCAGCCATCCCAGGAAAGGGGATTTCTCTTTGAATTGGCTTTCCCGAGGTTTCTTCCCATCATTCTGGCCCCCCGGGGAGTTTTTCCTCGACTTCATAGAGAGCTTGGGCTGGGTCAGGAGCTTCATCAAAATTGGCCTTATTTGATTAGTTTAATGTAATAAAATACGTTGATGTAATCAAATAAAATTTGTAAAAATTGGAACTTTTAACTTAAACTTCCATCAAAATAAAACTTGTTTAATTCAACTTTGCTGAGAATACTCTTTCATTACCATTTCAAGGATTGTTTTTTACTCGTGATGCATTTTGACAAGTAAGAAAACTGAAAACTAAATCAGGTTAAAGTATGCACAAAGAAAGTCACACTGTCACTGCTCTGAAGACTTGCATCTGTTGCCCTAACCTCTAATGCAGGGGTCGGCAACCCTAGGCACGCGTGCCACAGTTGGCAAGCGAAGGGTTAACTAATGGCACGACCACAGCGGGACTGGCCATCGGGCATACTGGGCATTTGCTTGGTGGCCCGATGATTTTTTTTAAATTTTTTTGGTAACGGTATAAACAATGAAAGGTGGTGGATTGGCCAGGATTGGATCAGAGCTGAACAGGTGATGGAGAAACAGGTTTACCTTTTAGGTGACATGAATGAGTTGAAGGGAAGTTATGAACTGTTTCTGACAGACAAATAACACCAGGATCCTTTCTGTGTAGCTGACAGCTGGTAACTGTGCAGGGGCGGGTCTAGCAAAGTTTTGCCAGGGGGCCATGTAGGGCATTAACAGGGAAAGGGGGGCACAAAGAAATACTTTCTTATTCTCATTTAAAATGTCTGGCTGTTATTAAATAATTTTCTAAAGCTTACAACCAAAGTTTTTATCTGACGTAAAATGTATAGAAATCATACATATACCAACAAGACAGCGTACATCACTGTCACAACAGCATTTGTTTTCATTCAAAGGCTTTATGGATTTAATACCTGGTGGGCCGGTCTTTAGTCAAAATGCCCGGGCTGTTTTTTTGTCCCAGTCCAGCCCTGGGCACGACACGCAGTGAATTAATCTGAGAAGGTGCATCAAAAAATAAATGGCATATACACATTAGTTGTGCCTCTTCTTAATGACAGTATCTTAGCTAACAACCCCAACTACCAGATTCAACTTGTAATTGGCTAAAAATAACTTAGCCTACTGGTGAGAGGGACGTTGTTAGCTTTCCACATTCCGACACTTCAAAAGCTTCAGGAGCTTTCTGCTCAGCACAGCATCAGCACCACGGACATACACAGATACATCCGTAGGCTCGAGACACAATGCGTTTTCGGGACTTTCAGGCGTATGGAACAATGTTTTCTTTTCTGATCAAACCAGAAATCTTTAATGAGCAGCTAGATTTGGCTCTCATTAACTGGCTGAGTTAATGCCAGTTAATGCAACATCGAAGCAGCTGGAATCCATAGCTGTGCGTGTTCATGGAGCTTGCATTTTCACCTGCTGGACATCACTACCTGAACAGTTTAACTGTCTTTAGAACATTGCAGAGGCCTTATTGACAGTATTCGGCTGTACATATCCGTGTGAGCAGATGTTCTCTCACATGAGTGTCCTCAGGTAGCTGTCTGAATGCTGGATACTCGGAGATCTGTGTCTCTGAGTGGGAGACGAGAAATCACATTAACATGTGTATTTCTGTATTAACAAACACGCCATATTGGCCCAGTTTATTTCTCAAGTGAGTTAAGTTGGCCCCCCCACCGTCTTCAAATCCAACAAAAGTGGTATCAAACGTTTGTGCTACGCTTGTGCTGGTTTGTGCTGCAAAAATTTTCGTTTGTGCTACTATCATTTTAAAGATATTAATAAAAATTTCTAGAGGTCATCAGAGGTCAACCAGCCCCCCCACATTAATTAAATCAAACAAAATGGGTGTCAATCAACTGTGCTACGCTTGTGCTGGTTTGTGCTACAAAATTGTTGTTTGTACTGCTATCATTTTAAAGATATTAATAAAAATTTCTAGAGGTCATCAGAGGTCAACCAGCCCCCCCCCCCCCCCCCCCCCCATTACCCCAATCCAACAAAAGTGGTATCAAACATTTGTGCTACATTTGTGCTGCAAAAATTTTCGTTTGTGCTGCTATCATTTTAAAGATATTAATAAAATAACGTCTTGATGCGTGCTTAATCATCCAGGTAAGTAAATCCCAAAAGGTTGATTCTGTTCATCTGGACATTTTCAGTTGGAGAAACGTTTCGTCACTCATCCAAGTGACTTCTTCAGTCTCAGCTGACTGCAGGTTTCCCCAACCTTATAAACAGTACATTTGCATAGTGAAGGAAACTAGCACCACTGAATGAACAATGTGCTGGGGGGTTAGTTCCATGATTGTTAGTATGCAAATTCTTATGACCATTGATCAATGACAACTAATCAAAGCCTACTGATCAATGGCCATGAGTACCATTCACAGAAAGTGGGGAATGGCTACAATCACAGCATTGTAGGATGGCGAAAGATGTACCCTTGGGCCCCCCTTCTCGAGTCAGAGATGGTCAGCATCCTGACAGCCCGATGGACGAAGCTGTCTCTCAGTCTATGTGTTCTGGCCCGGAGGCTCTTCAGTATCCTTCCTGATGGCAGCAAACTGAAGACGCTGCTGAAGGGATGAGTGGAGTCACCTGTAATGGAGAGGACGTTCCAGATGAGGCAGGTGCAGCTGCTCTCACTACCCATTGTCATTTTTTCCTGCAGAACCCAGTGCAGGAGTCATACCACACAGTGATGCAGCTGGTGAGGATACTCTCAACTGTGCCTCTGTAGAAGGTGCTCATGGGGGTTGAATCTCTTGTGCTTCTCAGTTCGCAGAGGAAGTAGAGTCGCTGTTGGTCTTCTCCACATTCAGGGACAGGTTGTTGTTGCTGTACCACTCTGCCAGATGGTAACTTCACCCCTGTAGTAGATCTCGTCGTGGGTCAGCAGAGTGAAGAGAAGGGGGCTCAACACACATCCTTGGGGAGCCCCGTATTCAGTGTTCTTGGGCTGGAGGTGTTGCTGTCGAGCGTACTATCTGCGGTCTTCCTGTCAAGAAATCTAGCAGCCAGTTATACAGCAAGGTGCTGATCCCCAGCAGATCCAGTTTGTGAATGAGTTGCTGGGGAATGATGATGCTGAAGGCTGAACTGAAGTCTATGAACAGCACTCTGACATATGAGTCTCTAGTGTTCATGTAGCCAAGTATAGGATAGGGTAGGGGAAGTTAAAGCAAGATGGAGAGAATGGGCCAATAGCTAGATTCGTAGGAGGGATAAAGTGAGTTGCGTGGAGAAGAATGAGTGGAGCCACAGATAAAGTTGCTTTGAATTGTATTGAACTATTTAGAAACAATTTAACAGCACATCATAAACAGGAATGAAAACATAAAATAAAATACAATGACAGCAATAATAATAGTAACCAGAATCTTATCTGAGCTCAGATATGTCAGTCTTGCCGGCTTAATAGTCAGTGTTCAGTCAAGTCAAATCCAATAGGTCAAAAGTCTGTGATTGGTGCGATTTCGTCCTACGGCACTGTTGCAATTGTTCGTGAAAGAAGAGCAACCTGCCCTTCTGGGCCAACTCGGAATGGCTGTGGTTCGGTTCAAAGGGAAAGGCTCGCCATCTTCCTCGTCAGGAAGAAATCCAGGTCTCACGATCCCACAAAAAAAACCCTAGCCTGTAAACAACAAGGCTATTACTAATTCAGTTCACACACTATGATATATATGGCCATATGTAAATAATGTAAGTGCTATAACAAAACAAGCACAAAACATTCATTCTAATTTCTAACTATAGTCTATACAATCTTTAAATCACAATCAGCTTATCCTATCATCAAGGTGCGCATTTCTATCAGAAATCATAAATAAACCATGAACTATGGTAGATTATTTTTTATAGTACTGCCCCTTTAACTGAATTACAGGAGCATTGCTTTGCACTGCATAGCAATGAAGCAATATGTTAATTACAGTCAATGTACAAAATAAAATGACCAAAAAGTATACAAAAGCCCACAGGCTGTAGTTTTACAGTATGTGGTAAGGCATTGGCACAATAAGAATATGCAGGGACATCTATACAGTGCCGCTCAAGCATCAAATGTAACAAAAAATAAAGTAGATTCATGACCTTTAAGATCTTATTTTAGTGCATTTAATATTCAACAAGTAATACTAGAATATCATCAGCACACAAGCTGAGTGCTCAGAGTGGCTGAACTCCGTGAGAAACCCCGTGTGTTCTCCCACAGTGAAAACGTGGTCAGCTACAGCTATGAGCATCAGGCTAGTTAGCTTTTCAATTAGCCTGATTCGCCCAGTCCCAGTTTAACTCACCAGCACACTTCTAATGTTCAACTCTCAGAGAGGATCTTGTCCGCTTCATCCGCACCCGTGCAGATCTACAACATTGAAATTGGGCCATTATATTCTCCGTTAACTTCATGTTAGCTTTTTAGCTTCAAGGTTAGCTTAACAGCTTCCGACTCACCGCGATGGTTTCAAAGTCCAAAATGTTCACAACAAATCAGGTCCGGTTCTCCAAGGTCCATGCAGATCTCCGGTATGGATATTTGCTCAATTTATCAAGTTTATGGTTATTTTCCAGCAACAAGCTTGGCGGTGAAAATCAGCGATGGTCTCGTGCACCTCCGTCTCTCTCTGTGTCTGAGCACGTGACGGTACAGAGCAGGGGAAGGCGGGGCTTGTTCCTTCCTAACCAGTAGGGGTGTTAAACATACTCTTTGGGGTTTTATTCTTATATTATTTATATTTTACTATTGATTTACTTTAGCTCAACTCGGTGATTAACAGAGTAATGATAAATCCCAATTAACAATAACATGTTGTAGTGCGTTACTGAGTCGTGTAAACTCACTGGGTTACATCCAGATGTGTGAGGGCTGAGTAAGGGGCAGTTGAAATTCCATCATCGGTTGAGCGTTTTGACCGGTATGCGAACTCAAATGGATCCAGGTTGGGGGAAAGCGATAATTTGATTTGATGCATGACTAACCGTTCAAAGCACTTCATAATGATGGTGGTGAGTTTGATAGGACGGTAGTCCTTAAAGCAGGAGGTAGATGACTTCTTGGGTACAGTAATGATGGTGGAGGCTTTGAGGCATGTGGGAACGGCGGCCTGACCCTAGTGATGTGTTAAAGATGTCTGTGAAAACATTTGTGAGTTCCACAGCATAGTCCGTCAGTGCTCGTCCAAGGATGTTATCGGGACCTGGAGCTTTGCGTGTACTGATTTTGGCAAGGGATCTCCACACACTGTCTGGGGATTTGTTCACCACGGTCTGCAGAGTGGGCTTGTAGTCTGTGATGGTTTGTATTCCTTGCCACTGCCTCCAAGTATCTCTGCTGTCGCTCAAGCTTTGCTGTAGCTGATGCCACGTGACAGGTTTGCCCTTGCTGTTCTTTGGCTCACCTAATTCCCGGCTCCGAAGGCTTGCATTTTTCAACCTTAGGAGCATTTAAACCTGACCTGTGAGCCATGGTTTCTGATTGGCCCGGACAGTGATAGTCCTGGTGTCACGACCTGCAGGATCGGCAAGGTGCTGATCAGAATCTCTCCACTCCTAGCCCTCCTTCTCTTCTCTTTTTCCCTCTCTCCCCCCCTCTCTCCTTCTCTCCCCTGTTTTGCCGGAACTCATGGCGGCTTCACACCCTCGGTCCACACCTTCCTGGATTGGGAACACCTGGGCCTCATCAGACCAGCTGGTATATTAGAAGGAGGAGATCAGCTGTTCAATGCTGGATTGTTGTGAAGGCTCTAGTCAGTACACGTCTAGCTCAAGTTTCCTGTGCCTCCGTCTCAGAGACTTAACGAGTGTTTCTTTGTTCCTAGATTCCCCGGACCCGTCCGCGTGTTTCCCCGTGTGGAGTGTGGAAGGAGTGACTGGTCGCTAGCGGAGAAGAGAGAGGTTGAACTGAGCGCGTGTGTGATTTCCCCGTTTTCCCTGGACCCCTGCCCCTCACGTCTTGTATATAGCACTAACCCCGCACTGTCTGTACATACACTTGGTGAAGATCTGTAAATAAACCATCTCTGTTTAAACGCTACTCCAGAGTCCTGCGAGTGGATCCTCTAAGCAACCCGTGACACCTGGTCTCTGTGACATCATCGATGCATTTTGGGATGTAGGCAGTAACAGTTTCTGTATATTCCTGAAAGTCTGTGGTGTTGTCGTGTGTGGCAGTCTGTGGTGGAAAAGCAGTCTTGCAGTGCCTCTGAGGACCCTTCTGGCCACACCTATACCTGCTTACGAACTGATTTGGTGACTTTGACCAGGGGCCTGTGGGAACCCATGGCACACCTAGGTTTCTGCCTGTAGTACTGACCCTTATGCAAAATAGGTGGAATTAAGACACAGTTCCAAAAGCAAACACAGCTGATCAGTGCTGAGAGTGGTCCTGTTGCTGAGGTTGGGGTGATCCTGTAATCTCTTATGAACTACCTCCAACGCTTCTACAGGGAGTGCAGAATTATTAGGCAAATGAGTATTTTGTCCACATCATCCTCTTCATGCATGTTGTCTTACTCCAAGCTGTATAGGCTTGAAAGCCTACTACCAATTAAGCATATTAGGTGATGTGCATCTCTGTAATGAGAAGGGGTGTGGTCTAATGACATCAACACCCTATATCAGGTGTGCATAATTATTAGGCAACTTCCTTTCCTTTGGCAAAATGGGTCAAAAGAAGGACTTGACAGGCTCAGAAAAGTCAAAAATAGTGAGATATCTTGCAGAGGGATGCAGCAGTCTTAAAATTGCAAAGCTTCTGAAGCGTGATCATCGAACAATCAAGCGTTTCATTCAAAATAGTCAACAGGGTCGCAAGAAGCGTGTGGAAAAACCAAGGCGCAAAATAACTGCCCATGAACTGAGAAAAGTCAAGCGTGCAGCTGCCAAGATGCCACTTGCCACCAGTTTGGCCATATTTCAGAGCTGCAACATCACTGGAGTGCCCAAAAGCACAAGGTGTGCAATACTCAGAGACATGGCCAAGGTAAGAAAGGCTGAAAGACGACCACCACTGAACAAGACACACAAGCTGAAACGTCAAGACTGGGCCAAGAAAGATCTCAAGACTGATTTTTCTAAGGTTTTATGGACTGATGAAATGAGAGTGAGTCTTGATGGGCCAGATGGATGGGCCCGTGGCTGGAGGGGTAAAGGGCAGAGAGCTCCAGTCCGACTCAGACGCCAGCAAGGTGGAGGTGGAGTACTGGTTTGGGCTAGTATCATCAAAGATGAGCTTGTGGGGCCTTTTCGGGTTGAGGATGGAGTCAAGCTCAACTCCCAGTCCTACTGCCAGTTTCTGGAAGACACCTTCTTCAAGTAGTGGTACAGGAAAAAGTCTGCATCCTTTAAAGTACCTTAATTCATGTGTACTTTTTAATTTTTCTAAAATAAAAACATCATAGTTACCCAACACCCAGTTGTTGTGTGAATAGCTACGGTTAAGTAGCTATTGGTGTTAATTTGCTGATTAACTTATAAAACACATGCTCAACTTACTGAAAAAGTCCCACAGTGGCTTCCATCCTTATGTTGGTTTGTCCAGTTTACGGCAGAACACATCAAACTTGGGGCCCATGTCAGCCATACTTGCAGCTGTATATTTAAGTGAAGAAATATAAAGCAATTTGGCACTTGAAGTTCCTTTTTTGTGGAGGATTTATTTGTTTTTGAGTCCAATGTTAAAATACGTTCCTAAAAAAGCAAAAAAAATATTTAATATGAAGGTCTAACCCAGGGGTCGGCAACCTTTCTGATGACGCCATCTAAAATTTCCTCAAAGTCGATGTGCCATATGATTGCATTAGCAATAGATGTAATAACGCTCCATATCAAGAGTTACACACTATATAGAAAAACTTTATAGAATTATCTTTGTTTGCAGATGTTGGCATAGTGCAGATCAGCTATTTTGAAACAAAAAATTACACTTTTTATCAATAACAAGAACTCCGTAACAGCAAATGAACTGTACAACAAAAAATGCAAATGCTATTTATGGTCTCCTCAAAACAATGAAAAGAAAAATAAACTGGGCCAATATGGCATGTTTGTTAATACAGGGATACACATGTTAATGTGATCTCTGGTCTCCCACTCAGAGACTCAGGTCTCCGAGTGTCCAGCATTCAAATGGCTACCTGAGGACACTTTTCGTGTGAGAGAAAATCTGCTCACACACATATGTAAAGTCAAATACTGTCAATAAGGCCTGTGCAATGTTCTGAAGACAGTTAAACTGTTCAGGTAGTGATGTCCAGCAGGTGAAAATGCAAGCTCCATGAACACGCACAGCTATGGATTCCAGCTGCTTCGATGTTGCATTAACTGGCATTAACTCAGCCAGTTAATGAGAGCCAAATCTAGCTGCTCATTAAAGATTTCTGGTTTGATCAGAAAAGAAAACATTGGTCCATACGCCTGAAAGTCCCGAAAACGCATTGTGTCTCGAGCCTACGGATGTATCTGTGTATGTCCGTGGTGCTGATGCTGTGCTGAGCAGAAAGCTCCTGAAGCTTTTGAAGTGTCGGAATGTGGAAAGCTAACAACGTCCCTCTCACCAGTAGGCTAAGTTATTTTTAGCCAATTACAAGTTGAATCTGGTAGTTGGGGTTGTTAGCTAAGATACTGTCATTAAGAAGAGGCACAACTAATGTGTATATGCGAGCTGATTTGCGATGTGCACCGCTGGCGCGGCCATTTATTTTTTGATGCACCTTCTCAGATTAATTCACTGCGTGTCGTGCCCAGGGCTGGACTGGGACAAAAAACAGCCCGGGCATTTTGACTAAAGACCGGCCCACCAGGTATTAAATCCATAAAGCCTTTGAATGAAAACAAATGCTGTTGTGACAGTGATGTACGCTGTCTTGTTGGTATATGTATGATTTCTATACATTTTACGTCAGATAAAAACTTTGGTTGTAAGCTTCAGAAAATTATTTAATAACAGCCAGACATTTTAAATGAGAATAAGAAAGTATTTCTTTGTGCCCCCCTTTCCCTGTTAATGCCCTACATGGCCCCCCTGGCAAAACTTTGCTAGACCCGCCCCTGCACAGTTACCAGCTGTCAGCTACACAGAAAAGGATCCTGGTGTTATTTGTCTGTCAGAAACAGTTCATAACTTCCCTTCAACTCATTCATGTCACCTAAAAGGTAAACCTGTTTCTCCATCACCTGTTCAGCTCTGATCCAATCCTGGCCAATCCACCACCTTTCATTGTTTATACCTTTACAAAAATTTTTTTTAAAAAAAATCATCCGGCCACCAAGCAAATGCCCAGTATGCCCGATGGCCAGTCCAGCTATGGTCGTGCCATTAGTTAACCCTTCGCGTGCCAACTGTGGCACGCGTGCCTAGGGTTGCCGACCCCTGCATTAGAGGTTAGGGCAACAGATGCAAGTCTTCAGAGCAGTGACAGTGTGACTTTCTTTGTGCATACTTTAACCTGATTTAGTTTTCAGTTTTCTTACTTGTCAAAATGCATCACGAGTAAAAAACAATCCTTGAAATGGTAATGAAAGAGTATTCTCAGCAAAGTTGAATTAAACAAGTTTTATTTTGATGGAAGTTTAAGTTAAAAGTTCCGATTTTTACAAATTTTTATTTGATTACATCAACATATTTTATTACATTAAACTAATCAAATAAGGCCAATTTTGATGAAGCTCCTGACCCAGCCCAAGCTCTCTATGAAGTCGAGGAAAAACTCCCCGGGGGGCCAGAATGATGGGAAGAAACCTCGGGAAAGCCAATTCAAAGAGAGATCCCCTTTCCTGGGATGGCTGGGGGGTTACAGGAATTTCAGGACAGCAAAATTTAGAATCGGCCAAAAAAAACAAAACAATCTTTTCCTGAAAATGAAAGACAAAAAAAGAAAGTTAGGTAATATATCACACTTATATGATAAGATATGAAGTGTGTGTCTGTGTGTGTGAGAGAGATGGGTTTATCTGAGCCAGGGGTGAAGCTGGAGGTCTCCCAGTGTTGGGCGCTTCTTCGGGACATTGGTTAAACATGCGTCCAAGAAATTCCGGCAGTCTGGAAAGAAAGAAAGGAGAGAAAAGATGAAGATGATAGTTCCAGTGATCCAAGCCATCAGTGAATCTTGAAGTTTGATGTTTTCTTACGTGAGGACAGATGCTTGTTGAATTCCAGTTCCTTTTGGAGGAACGTCTCGGTATTAAAGTCCCCCACATGAAGCGCTTCATACAGCACCACTCCCATTTGCCACACCGTGGTGGGTCCAGGCCTGTATTTTTTACCCCGGTAACATTCGGGAGGGGTGTGGATAGCTGTACCTAATAAACAGACACAATTACAATTTCTTCTAAAACAAAAGGCACAAATTGCTACATCTGTGAAGAGCAGGAGCAGAATATGTTACCATAGAAGAAGCGGAACCGCGATCGCTCCATAGCAAAGCAGCTCAGGCCAAAGTCGATGATACGAACACGAGGCACATCTGAGCTGGTCTCAATCAGAATGTTTTCACTCTTGATGTCCCGGTGAAAGATGTGTTTCTCCTCCAGGTCCTTTGCTGCATCAACCAGTTGCTTCAGAATGACCTGGAAAAGATGAAAAAGACAGTAATGAGTCAACAGGTTGATGCTTCTCTGATACTCTGTGCTTTGATTGAATGCTGTACAGTCTAAGGCTCTTCCAGTCAACTTACCTTGGCCTTTTCCTCTGGTAAACATCCTCCATTTTCTTTTATGTAATCATACAGGTCCACAGCGGGGACAGGTCTCTCCTGCACCAGGATCAGCTCTGTGCCGAAGTCAAACCAGTCCAGCAGAGACACGGGTGCAGACGTTCCCACTGATCCATCTGCTTCAGCTGCAAGCTTCAGCATAATGGCCACTTCCATCGAGACCTGCTTCCCGTTCTTATCCTGATATATTACAACAAAGTGGATGATGAGGAACAGACGTGTCACAGGTAAACGCTGCACTCAATCCAGGAATGTAAAAACAGTTCAAGTGTTGCACACTTACCGTCACTTGGATGGGGATTTTGTCCTTGGGAATGTGTTTGATGGCTACCTAAAAGACACAGAGCATTGGTGAGCATTTCCTCAGTATGACATCATTAAAGGTGTAAAACAGCACACGTCTCAGCTGACGATATTATCCGTTATCTGTGTTACTGCCTGTCTTACTCCCACCATCTGAAGACTTACTGGGAAATGATCTGTTATCCTGTAGCCAGCAAACACTACTCCACAGCCACCTTTTCCTAGATGGTGCTCCTGCACATATCTGCCTTGGAATTCCCCTGAAAAGACACAAATGCTGTTTTACTACAGCTGTGACACAAATTACTCTCTGCTGTACCCTAAATGTTCATTTTGCTCTTCACCCGAGTATAAAAGCCAAGCTGCTCGCTACTTACGTTGCTGGTCGGCTGCTGTATTTTGGACGACGTTTTTGGTTTTGTCCTTTTTCTTTTTCTTGGGTGACTCTTTGCTGTGTCCCGCAGACTTCCTTCTGCCATTTTTGTGCACCCCTTTGTGTTTGGACTGCAGTCTGGAGATGTGGAAAACACCAAAAGAACATCAACTTATTAGATCATACACACAAATATCTCCAAAACACTAATATCTTAAACCGAGCAACCAGCTGTGCACTTAATCTACCCCTCACTCAATTAATTAGCCTACCTTTACCAGCGTCCACGGAGGAAGACGCTTGCTCCTTGTCACCGCTCGTAGGCTCAGCAAGTTTAATCTTCTTTGGTGGACTGGTTGTGCCTGCTCCTTCTTGCTGGGCCTTACGCTTCATTCCTTTGGCCTGATGTGTATCTGTGCTGGTGGAAGGAGCAGCCTGCTCAGTGACCCTCCTTCTTTTTTTGGGGGTCTTCTTTTCAGGACTGGCCTTTCTTTTAGCCATCCTGCTCTTAGAGTCTATAAACAACAACAACACAGTAGTGAAAAAGAGTGCTCGACATCAGGACTGGAAGGATTTTGATGGCTTTTTAAGGAGTGTTGGTTAAATTATAATAACAAGTTTATCCTTTTGATAAAAAAAACAGAGCAACATGAGTCCATACTAGGTCTACTAAGTCTTAGATCTTCATGACACTTGTTGATCTGTTTTTACTGCTGAGTCCAAGAATAAACTGGTCACAATATTTTACCAAAAGACAAAGTACCCCAGTAACCTTTCTTTGATTAGACATGTTGTAATTGTGCTATTTTCAGTCAAACATAGGATTCAAATGTTTCATTTTATACACAGAGTGTCAACATTTTTAGAAATTCTGTTATTTGGGGGATTTTACCCAGATTTGATGTATTTGTTTACTTACCTTGATCTCCTGGATCTTTCTTATCTCCTGCATTTGTATTTTTTCTTGTTTCCTTTTTCATGTTAATTTTTGAGACCTTTTAAAATGAAAATGTCACCGTAATGAGGGAATATCTCTTCAAATGTGTGTGTGCTTGTCTTTTCTAAGCTGTTTAAGCAAGTTCCGTAAGTGAGCTTTCAAAATAAACTCAGGAGACTATGGCAACAGAACCTTGCCTTTGAGTGACATCACTGACTGCCAGTAAAAGTGTTCCTAAGTAGTTTAAAGAAAAACACTGTGGCAGACAGAGCCATAATAATTCATATAATTCAATAAGAAGTCGATATATCTACCCATAAATTTTGTTTTTTAAATTCTGCATTTATTCTTTATATAGTGTAACTACTAGACCTTATTTCTCTTTTTAAATCTAGAGGCAACCACGTTTTTGAGGTTGTATCACCTTTCCATTTTACTATTAAAGTACCTTAATTCATGTGTACTTTTTAATTTTTCTAAAATAAAAACATCATAGTCACCCAACACCCAGTTGTTGTGTGAATAGCTACGGTTAAGTAGCTATTGGTGTTAATTTGCTGATTAACTTATAAAACACATGCTCAACTTACTGAAAAAGTCCCACAGTGGCTTCCATCCTTATGTTGGTTTGTCCTGTTTACGGCAGAACACATCAAACTTGGGGCCCATGTCAGCCATACTTGCAGCTGTATATTTAAGTGAAGAAATATAAAGCAATTTGGCACTTGAAGTTCCTTTTTTGTGGAGGATTTATTTGTTTTTGAGTCCAATGTTAAAATATGTTCCTAAAAAAGCAAAAAAAATATTTAATATGAAGGTCTAACCCAGGGGTCGGCAACCTTTCTGATGACGCCATCTAAAATTTCCTCAAAGTCGATGTGCCATATGATTGCATTAGCAATAAATGTAATAACGCTCCATATCAACAGTTACACACTATATAGAAAAACTTTATAGAATTATCTTTGTTCGCAGATGTTGGCATAGTGCAGATCAGCTATTTTGAAACAAAAAATTACACTTTTTATCAATAACAAGAACTCCGTAACAGCAAATGAACTGTACAACAAAAAATGCAAATGCTATTTATGGTCTCCTCAAAACAATGAAAAGAAAAATAAACTGGGCCAATATGGCATGTTTGTTAATACAGGGATACACATGTTAATGTGATCTCTGGTCTCCCACTCAGAGACTCAGGTCTCCGAGTGTCCAGCATTCAAATGGCTACCTGAGGACACTTTTCGTGTGAGAGAAAATCTGCTCACACACATATGTAAGGCAAGGCAAGGCAAGGCAAGTTTATTTATATAGCACAATTCAACAACAAGGTGATTCAAAGTGCTTTACAGAGACATTAAAAACAAAAACAAATAAAAAGCATGATCTAAAATTGATTAAGACAAACAAACAAACAAACAAACAAACAAACAAAACAGTGTTTAAAATCAAAAATGAAAACAGTAGATAAAATCAGAACAGTAGATAAAATCAGAGCAGTAGATAAAGTCAGTAGTTAAAATGTAAGTTTTGAAATTTAAGCTTAAAAGTGTGGATTTGGTGATTTATTCAAAAGCAGCTGAGAATAGGTGGGTCTTCAATCTGGATTTAAATAAACTGAGTGTGTCAGCTGATCTGAGGCTTTCTGGGAGTTTGTTCCAGAGATATGGAGCATAAAAGCTGAATGCAGCTTCTCCGTGGCTGGTTCTGACTCTGGGAACTGATAAGAAACCGGATCCAGATGACCTGAGGGATCTGGAAGGTTCATACTGGGTCAGGAGTTCACTGATGTATTTTGGTCCTAAACCATTCAGAGCTTTATAAACCAGCATCAGAACTTTAAAGTCTATCCTCTGAAGGACAGGCAGCCAGTGTAAAGACCTCAGAGCTGGACTGATGTGGTCCACTTTTTTGGTCTTAGTGAGGACTCGAGCAGCAGAGTTCTGAATGAGCTGTAGTTGTCTGACTGATTTTTTAGGTAGACCTGTAAAGATGCTGTTACAGTAATCAAGCCTACTAAAGATGAATGCATGGACTAGTTTTTCCAGGTCCTGTTGAGACATCAGATCTTTTATCCTTGAAATATTCTTGAGGTGATAGTAAGCTGATTTTGTTATTGTCTTAATGTGTTTTTCTAAGTTTAGGTCTGCATCCATCACTACACCCAAATTTCGCGCCTGGTTTGTGGTTTTTAGGTGTATAGATTGAAGTTCTCTGGTGACCTGTAATCGTTTTTCTTTGGCACCAAAGACTATTACTTCAGTTTTGTTTTTGTTTAGCTGAAGAAAATTATGGCACAACCAGTCATTAATTTCCTCAATGCATTTACCAAGAGCCTGTACAGGGCCTCGGTCTCCTGGTGACAATGTGATATATATTTGTGTGTCATCTGCATAGCTATGATAGTTTATTTTGTTGTTCTTTATAATCAGTGCCAGTGGGAGCATGTATATGTTAAACAGAAGGGGTCCCAAGATGGAACCTTGGGGAACTCCACATGTGATACTTGTCAGCTCAGATGTGAAGTTACCTATTGATACAAAGTATTTCCTGTTTTCTAAGTATGTTTTGAACCAGTTTAGTACAGTTCCTGAAAGACCTGCCCAGTTCTCCAGTCGTTTGAGTAATATGTTGTGGTCAACTGTATCAAATGCTGCACTGAGATCCAGTAGAACTAAGACTGAGATTTTTCCACTGTCTGTATTCAGACATATGTCATTAAACACTTTGGTCAGAGCGGTTTCAGTGCTGTGGTTCTGTCTAAAACCTGACTGGAAGGCATCATAGCAGTTATTCTGTGTTAAGAAGTAATTGAGCTGTTGAGAAACTGCTTTTTCAATGATCTTACTTAAAAATGGGAGGTTTGAGATCGGCCTGTAGTTGTTCATTTGTGTCTTGTCAAGATTGTCCTTTTTCAGTATAGGTTTTATTACAGCAGTTTTTAGTGGTTCTGGAAACACACCTGATATTAAAGAAAAGTTTACGATCTGTAACAGGTCTGACTCCAAAGTCTTTGAGACCTTTTTGAAAAAACTTGTTGGCAGGACATCTAAACAGCAAGAGGAGGAGTTCAGTTGACCTAAGATGTCCTCCAGGTCTTTGCTGTTAATAGGGTGAAACTGTTTGATGGTGTTTAAACAGTTTTTTGGTGGACACAGTACATATCCTGGATCTGCTGTTGATGTACCAATTGCTTGTCTAATCTTTTGGATTTTTTCTGTGAAGAATTTGGCAAAGTCATTGCAGGCCATGGTCGAATGAAGTTCAGTTGCCACTGACACAGGAGGGTTTGTTAGCCTGTCAACTGTAGAAAATAAGACCCGAGCGTTATGACTGTTTTTGGTGATGATGTCAGAGAAGTAGGACCTCCTTGCACTCCTCAGTTGTAAATTATAATTGTGAAGTTTCTCTTTATAGATGTCATAATGAACCTGGAGGTTTGTTTTTCTCCATCTGCGCTCAGCTTTCCTACACTCTCTTTTTTCATTTTTCACCAGTGTGGAGTTTCTCCATGGAGACTTCTTCCTTCCAGAGATAACCTTCACCTTAATGGGAGCAATGGTGTCCATTACATTTAACATTTTAGCATTGAAGCTATTGACGAGCTCATTGACTGAACCTCTGGACAGGTCAGGTGTTAATGGGAAGACCTGGTTAAAGATCTCACTACTGTGTTCAGTTATACACCGTTTTGTGATCACTGCTGTTGATATATTTGTGTGGGCTGAGATTTTACTTTCAAAGAAAACACAGTAATGATCAGATAGGCCCACGTCAGATACAGTAACCTTTGAAATGCTCAGGCCCTTGGAGATCAGTAGGTCAAGAGTGTGTCCTCTATTATGTGTGGCCTCTGTTACATGCTGAGTCAGCCCAAAGTTGCCCAGAGTGTTACTCAGGTCTTTAGTCCCTTTGTCCTGAGGGTTGTCCACATGGATATTAAAATCCCCAACAATAATTACACAGTCGAAATCAACACAGATCACAGACAGCAGTTCACTGAGGTCATTAAAAAAGTCTGTGCAGTATTTGGGAGGCCTGTAAACATTAAGAAACACAACTTTGGATGGGGCCTTCAGCTGTAATGCCACATATTCAAAAGACTGAAAACTTCCAGGAGATAGCTGCTTACATTGAAATGGTTCATTAAATAAGACGGCAACCCCTCCTCCTCTCCTGCTCACCCTGGCCTCACTGATAAAACTGTAGTTAGGAGGGGTCGTCTCGATGAGAACAGCTCCACTGTTACTTTGGTCCAACCAAGTTTCAGTTAAAAACATAAAATCAAGGCTGTGCTCAGTGATTAAATCATTAATTAAAAATGTTTTCCCAGCTAAAGATCTAACGTTTAATAAAGCCAACTTAAGTGTTTTAGAGGTATTATTTGCCCCCTCGTGTTTGGGAGCAGTCTGTGGCACACAAGGTATGTTTACTATATTTAAAGATCTATTAGAGTGCAGCTCTCTATGTTTTGACCAGGCCACATGTCTTCTTCTGTCACCTAAAAGTACAGAAATTTTAAAACCTTCTAGTAAACAGGGTCCCAGCTTCTCCTGGGAAAAGTCACCACTGTCATAATCCTCGCAGCCCGGACCCTCCACACATCACACATCAGACTGCGGAGACAGAGCATGAAGGTGGTAAGGAGGAACTAAGGGGGGCGAGGCTGCGCAGTGTAACTTTGATTGCTCTGTTGAGGGCGGGGCTCGATGGCGAACCTTTGGCTGCTCTGGTGGGGGGTTAATGGGGGACAAAAAGGGATTGGGCCGGGGGTAGATCTGAGCCCAGCATTGACCCGCTCCATCATCTCCTCAGTGAATTTCAGGTGTGGGAGGAGGGAGAAAGGGAGGGGGAGGAGGGTGATGGCCTGTCAGGGGTTTGGGGACTGGGGAAGGTCGTGGTCCCTGGTCCTGGTCGTTGGTGTTGTTGAGAGAGTTGGAGGCAAATAGGGACCCCTCTTCTTGCCTCAGATGTCTCTCCTTTCTGAGGCTCTTCCCGGGTGGGGGCAGATGGAGCTCCTCCTCAAGGTTTCTGCTGGGCTTTGTTTGTTCTTGGAGTACTGTTTGTTCCTCTTTATGAGATAACTCCTCGTTTATCTCAGCTTTGGCACCAAGCACAGATGGATGACGTATGGAATAAAACAGGTTGGAGGTGAACAGTTTCACCCCTGACTTGTTAAAATTAAATCCATTTGCTTTAAACAGATCCCTGCGTTCCCCAAAAATATTAAAGTTGTTGATAAAATGCACTGAGTGGTCAGTACATGCTGATATAAGCCATTTATTCAGTGCAAACAATCTGCTGAATCTCTCGTCTCCTCCTCTGACGGGCGGTACAGGCCCACTGATGAATACAGCTGCATTCAGAGAGTTTACAGTATTTAATAATCCAGTAAAGTCCCGTTTCAGAACCTCCGATTGTTGTTTGGACACATCGTTTGACCCTGTGTGCAGAACAATATTTGTCACAGTTGGATATTCATCTGCAATCTGAAGAATTCTCTCCTTCAGGTTGTTGACCATATCCTTAGGAAAGCAGAGGACTTTAGTGTTCTTACTGCACATCCTTTGTACATCCTTTACGGCAGAGTCACCCACAATTAGAGTTTCAGGCCTAGCCTTTAGCTTTCCCTGTGGCCTTTTACTTTTCAACAGATTTTCAGACCTTACTTCGCTACTTTTAGATGGATGGTTGTCCGATATAGATGCAGGGTCCTTTGATAGTGGAGCAAATCTGTTCTGCAGTTTCACATTCAGTTGTTTTGGAGGTTTGTTGTTAACCTTCCTATTCACGGTTGTCCAGTCCTGTTTCCTCCCGTATACAGGGGTAGAAGAGCTTCTCTGTCTCGTAGGAAGTGAAGGCCAGTCGGTTTCAGAGATTTCAGCTCGCTGTGCTCTGCCTGTGATACGTCCTCCCCCTTCCAGGAGACATGATTTATGTCTTGGTTTTGCATCAGGACAGTCCAAGGGGGGATTTTCGCTTGATGATTTATAATAATGCACAGAGTCTACTTTCTTGGTCATGTTATCTGTGCTCCTTAGCTGTGTACTAGCTTGATCATCGCCATTGCTTTGAATCAAAGGCAAGGTTGTTTCATTTCCACACAGTCCATTTACCTCCACATTTACTTCTAAGCGATGAATTTTTGTCTCCAGTACTGCAATCTTCTGCAGGAGTTTGTGGTAGTCATCTGTGGAGAGGGAGGGCATCTTGTTGCTAGTTAGCCTAGCGGTTAGCACCTTTCCAGGCTATTGAGGCTGTTCGGAGTCCAGACGCTGTAATCAGGCTTCAGCTGTGTCTAGGCCACAGACACACGGAGTGCTGAGGATAAGGTAACTAAAAATGTTGCTGTTTCTGTTAAGAACACTTTAGTCCTAATGATCTATAAGTGTCCAGAAGCTCTCGCAGGTAAGCTCATACAGAAAAAAAAGGAAAAAATCAGCATAAAAATCAATAAAAGAAGCAAAGCATATGAAGAGCAAAGAGAGGAAGCGTCCACACTCACAAAAGGGGGCGGATTTTAAAAGTCAAATACTGTCAATAAGGCCTGTGCAATGTTCTGAAGACAGTTAAACTGTTCAGGTAGTGATGTCCAGCAGGTGAAAATGCAAGCTCCATGAACACGCACAGCTATGGATTCCAGCTGCTTCGATGTTGCATTAACTGGCATTAACTCAGCCAGTTAATGAGAGCCAAATCTAGCTGCTCATTAAAGATTTCTGGTTTGATCAGAAAAGAAAACATTGGTCCATACGCCTGAAAGTCCCGAAAACGCATTGTGTCTCGAGCCTACGGATGTATCTGTGTATGTCCGTGGTGCTGATGCTGTGCTGAGCAGAAAGCTCCTGAAGCTTTTGAAGTGTCGGAATGTGGAAAGCTAACAACGTCCCTCTCACCAGTAGGCTAAGTTATTTTTAGCCAATTACAAGTTGAATCTGGTAGTTGGGGTTGTTAGCTAAGATACTGTCATTAAGAAGAGGCACAACTAATGTGTATATGCGAGCTGATTTGCGATGTGCACCGCTGGCGCGGCCATTTATTTTTGATGCACCTTCTCAGATTAATTCACTGCGTGTCGTGCCCAGGGCTGGACTGGGACAAAAAAACAGCCCGGGCATTTTGACTAAAGACCGGCCCACCAGGTATTAAATCCATAAAGCCTTTGAATGAAAACAAATGCTGTTGTGACAGTGATGTACGCTGTCTTGTTGGTATATGTATGATTTCTATACATTTTACGTCAGATAAAAACTTTGGTTGTAAGCTTCAGAAAATTATTTAATAACAGCCAGACATTTTAAATGAGAATAAGAAAGTATTTCTTTGTGCCCCCCTTTCCCTGTTAATGCCCTACATGGCCCCCCTGGCAAAACTTTGCTAGACCCGCCCCTGCACAGTTACCAGCTGTCAGCTACACAGAAAAGGATCCTGGTGTTATTTGTCTGTCAGAAACAGTTCATAACTTCCCTTCAACTCATTCATGTCACCTAAAAGGTAAACCTGTTTCTCCATCACCTGTTCAGCTCTGATCCAATCCTGGCCAATCCACCACCTTTCATTGTTTATACCGTTACCAAAAAAATTTAAAAAAAATCATCGGGCCACCAAGCAAATGCCCAGTATGCCCGATGGCCAGTCCAGCTATGGTCGTGCCATTAGTTAACCCTTCGCGTGCCAACTGTGGCACGCGTGCCTAGGGTTGCCGACCCCTGCATTAGAGGTTAGGGCAACAGATGCAAGTCTTCAGAGCAGTGACAGTGTGACTTTCTTTGTGCATACTTTAACCTGATTTAGTTTTCAGTTTTCTTACTTGTCAAAATGCATCACGAGTAAAAAACAATCCTTGAAATGGTAATGAAAGAGTATTCTCAGCAAAGTTGAATTAAACAAGTTTTATTTTGATGGAAGTTTAAGTTAAAAGTTCCGATTTTCACAAATTTTTATTTGATTACATCAACGTATTTTATTACATTAAACTAATCAAATAAGGCCAATTTTGATGAAGCTCCTGACCCAGCCCAAGCTCTCTATGAAGTCGAGGAAAAACTCCCCGGGGGGCCAGAATGATGGGAAGAAACCTCGGGAAAGCCAATTCAAAGAGAAATCCCCTTTCCTGGGATGGCTGGGGGGGTTACAGGAATTTCAGGACAGCAAAATTTAGAATCGGCCAAAAAAAACAAAACAATCTTTTCCTGAAAATGAAAGACAAAAAAAGAAAGTTAGGTAATATATCACACTTATATGATAAGATATGAAGTGTGTGTCTGTGTGTGTGAGAGAGATGGGTTTATCTGAGCCAGGGGTGAAGCTGGAGGTCTCCCAGTGTTGGGCGCTTCTTCGGGACATTGGTTAAACATGCGTCCAAGAAATTCCGGCAGTCTGGAAAGAAAGAAAGGAGAGAAAAGATGAAGATGATAGTTCCAGTGATCCAAGCCATCAGTGAATCTTGAAGTTTGATGTTTTCTTACGTGAGGACAGATGCTTGTTGAATTCCAGTTCCTTTTGGAGGAACGTCTCGGTATTAAAGTCCCCCACATGAAGCGCTTCATACAGCACCACTCCCATTTGCCACACCGTGGTGGGTCCAGGCCTGTATTTTTTACCCCGGTAACATTCGGGAGGGGTGTGGATAGCTGTACCTAATAAACAGACACAATTACAATTTCTTCTAAAACAAAAGGCACAAATTGCTACATCTGTGAAGAGCAGGAGCAGAATATGTTACCATAGAAGAAGCGGAACCGCGATCGCTCCATAGCAAAGCAGCTCAGGCCAAAGTCGATGATACGAACACGAGGCACATCTGAGCTGGTCTCAATCAGAATGTTTTCACTCTTGATGTCCCGGTGAAAGATGTGTTTCTCCTCGAGGTCCTTTGCTGCATCAACCAGTTGCTTCAGAATGACCTGGAAAAGATGAAAAAGACAGTAATGAGTCAACGGGTTGATGCTTCTCTGATACTCTGTGCTTTGATTGAATGCTGTACAGTCTAAGGCTCTTCCAGTCAACTTACCTTGGCCTTTTCCTCTGGTAAACATCCTCCATTTTCTTTTATGTAATCATACAGGTCCACAGCGGGGACAGGTCTCTCCTGCACCAGGATCAGCTCTGTGCCGAAGTCAAACCAGTCCAGCAGAGACACGGGTGCAGACGTTCCCACTGATCCATCTGCTTCAGCTGCAAGCTTCAGCATAATGGCCACTTCCATCGAGACCTGCTTCCCGTTCTTATCCTGATATATTACAACAAAGTGGATGATGAGGAACAGACGTGTCACAGGTGAACGCTGCACTCAATCCAGGAATGTAAAAACAGTTCAAGTGTTGCACACTTACCGTCACTTGGATGGGGATTTTGTCCTTGGGAATGTGTTTGATGGCTACCTAAAAGACACAGAGCATTGGTGAGCATTTCCTCAGTATGACATCATTAAAGGTGTAAAACAGCACACGTCTCAGCTGACGATATTATCCGTTATCTGTGTTACTGCCTGTCTTACTCCCACCATCTGAAGACTTACTGGGAAATGATCTGTTATCCTGTAGCCAGCAAACACTACTCCACAGCCGCCTTTTCCTAGATGGTGCTCCTGCACATATCTGCCTTGGAATTCGCCTGAAAAGACACAAATGTTGTTTTACTACAGCTGTGACACAAATTACTCTCTGCTGTACCCTAAATGTTCATTTTGCTCTTCACCCGAGTATAAAAGCCAAGCTGCTCGCTACTTACGTTGCTGGTCGGCTGCTGTATTTTGGACGACGTTTTTGGTTTTGTCCTTTTTCTTTTTCTTGGGTGACTCTTTGCTGTGTCCCGCAGACTTCCTTCTGCCATTTTTTGTGCACCCCTTTGTGTTTGGACTGCAGTCTGGAGATGTGGAAAACACCAAAAGAACATCAACTTATTAGATCATACACACAAATATCTCCAAAACACTAATATCTTAAACCGAGCAACCAGCTGTGCACTTAATCTACCCCTCACTCAATTAATTAGCCTACCTTTACCAGCGTCCACGGAGGAAGACGCTTGCTCCTTGTCACCGCTCGTAGGCTCAGCAAGTTTAATCTTCTTTGGTGGACTGGTTGTGCCTGCTCCTTCTTGCTGGGCCTTACGCTTCATTCCTTTGGCCTGATGTGTATCTGTGCTGGTGGAAGGAGCAGCCTGCTCAGTGACCCTCCTTCTTTTTTGGGGGTCTTCTTTTCAGGACTGGCCTTTCTTTTAGCCATCCTGCTCTTAGAGTCTATAAACAACAACAACACAGTAGTGAAAAAGAGTGCTCGACATCAGGACTGGAAGGATTTTGATGGCTTTTTAAGGAGTATTGGTTAAATTATAATAACAAGTTTATCCTTTTGATAAAAAAAACAGAGCAATACGAGTCCATAGTAGGTCTACTAAGTCTTAGATCTTCATGACACTTGTTGATCTGTTTTTACTGCTGAGTCCAAGAATAAACTGGTCACAATATTTTACCAAAAGACAAAGTACCCCAGTAACCTTTCTTTGATTAGACATGTTGTAATTGTGCTATTTTCAGTCAAACATAGGATTCAAATGTTTCATTTTATACACAGAGTGTCAACATTTTTAGAAATTCTGTTATTTGGGGATTTTACCCAGATTTGATGTATTTGTTTACTTACCTTGATCTCCTGGATCTTTCTTATCTCCTGCATTTGTATTTTTTCTTGTTTCCTTTTTCATGTTAATTTTTGAGACCTTTTAAAATGAAAATGTCACCGTAATGAGGGAATATCTCTTCAAATGTGTGTGTGCTTGTCTTTTCTAAGCTGTTTAAGCAAGTTCCGTAAGTGAGCTTTCAAAATAAACTCAGGAGACTATGGCAACAGAACCTTGCCTTTGAGTGACATCACTGACTGCCAGTAAAAGTGTTCCTAAGTAGTTTAAAGAAAAACACTGTGGCAGACAGAGCCATAATAATTCATATAATTCAATAAGAAGTCGATATATCTACCCATAAATTTTGTTTTTTAAATTCTGCATTTATTCTTTATATAGTGTAACTACTAGACCTTATTTCTCTTTTTAAATCTAGAGGCAACCACGTTTTTGAGGTTGTATCACCTTTCCATTTTACTATTAAAGTACCTTAATTCATGTGTACTTTTAATTTTTCTAAATAAAAACATCATAGTTACCCAACACCCAGTTGTTGTGTGAATAGCTACGGTTAAGTAGCTATTGGTGTTAATTTGCTGATTAACTTATGAAACACATGCTCAACTTACTGAAAAAGTCCCACAGTGGCTTCCATCCTTATGTTGGTTTGTCCTGTTTACGGCAGAACACATCAAACTTGGGGCCCATGTCAGCCATACTTGCAGCTGTATATTTAAGTGAAGAAATATAAAGCAATTTGGCACTTGAAGTTCCTTTTTGTGGAGGATTTATTTGTTTTTGAGTCCAATGTTAAAATATGTTCCTAAAAAAGCAAAAAAATATTTAATATGAAGGTCTAACCCAGGGGTCGGCAACCTTTCTGATGACGCCATCTAAAATTTCCTCAAAGTCGATGTGCCATATGATTGCATTAGCAATAAATGTAATAACGCTCCATATCAACAGTTACACACTATATAGAAAAACTTTATAGAATTATCTTTGTTCGCAGATGTTGGCATAGTGCAGATCAGCTATTTTGAAACAAAAAATTACACTTTTTATCAATAACAAGAACTCCGTAACAGCAAATGAACTGTACAACAAAAATGCAAATGCTATTTATGGTCTCCTCAAAACAATGAAAAGAAAAATAAACTGGGCCAATATGGCATGTTTGTTAATACAGGGATACACATGTTAATGTGATCTCTGGTCTCCCACTCAGAGACTCAGGTCTCCGAGTGTCCAGCATTCAAATGGCTACCTGAGGACACTTTTCGTGTGAGAGAAAATCTGCTCACACACATATGTAAGGCAAGGCAAGGCAAGGCAAGTTTATTTATATAGCACAATTCAACAACAAGGTGATTCAAAGTGCTTTACAGAGACATTAAAAACAAAAACAAATAAAAAGCATGATCTAAAATTGATTAAGACAAACAAACAAACAAACAAAACAGTGTTTAAAATCAAAAATGAAAACAGTAGATAAAATCAGAACAGTAGATAAAATCAGAGCAGTAGATAAAGTCAGTAGTTAAAATGTAAGTTTTGAAATTTAAGCTTAAAAGTGTGGATTTGGTGATTTATTCAAAAGCAGCTGAGAATAGGTGGGTCTTCAATCTGGATTTAAATAAACTGAGTGTGTCAGCTGATCTGAGGCTTTCTGGGAGTTTGTTCCAGAGATATGGAGCATAAAAGCTGAATGCAGCTTCTCCGTGGCTGGTTCTGACTCTGGGAACTGATAAGAAACCGGATCCAGATGACCTGAGGGATCTGGAAGGTTCATACTGGGTCAGGAGGTCACTGATGTATTTTGGTCCTAAACCATTCAGAGCTTTATAAACCAGCATCAGAACTTTAAAGTCTATCCTCTGACGGACAGGCAGCCAGTGTAAAGACCTCAGAGCTGGACTGATGTGGTCCACTTTTTTGGTCTTAGTGAGGACTCGAGCAGCAGAGTTCTGAATGAGCTGTAGTTGTCTGACTGATTTTTTAGGTAGACCTGTAAAGATGCTGTTACAGTAATCAAGCCTACTAAAGATGAATGCATGGACTAGTTTTTCCAGGTCCTGTTGAGACATCAGATCTTTTATCCTTGAAATATTCTTGAGGTGATAGTAAGCTGATTTTGTTATTGTCTTAATGTGTTTTTCTAAGTTTAGGTCTGCATCCATCACTACACCCAAATTTCACGCCTGGTTTGTGGTTTTTAGGTGTATAGATTGAAGTTCTCTGGTGACCTGTAATCGTTTTTCTTTGGCACCAAAGACTATTACTTCAGTTTTGTTTTTGTTTAGCTGAAGAAAATTATGGCACAACCAGTCATTAATTTCCTCAATGCATTTACCAAGAGCCTGTACAGGGCCTCGGTCTCCTGGTGACAATGTGATATATATTTGTGTGTCATCTGCATAGCTATGATAGTTTATTTTGTTGTTCTTTATAATCAGTGCCAGTGGGAGCATGTATATGTTAAACAGAAGGGGTCCCAAGATGGAACCTTGGGGAACTCCACATGTGATACTTGTCAGCTCAGATGTGAAGTTACCTATTGATACAAAGTATTTCCTGTTTTCTAAGTATGTTTTGAACCAGTTTAGTACAGTTCCTGAAAGACCTGCCCAGTTCTCCAGTCGTTTGAGTAATATGTTGTGGTCAACTGTATCAAATGCTGCACTGAGATCCAGTAGAACTAAGACTGAGATTTTTCCACTGTCTGTATTCAGACATATGTCATTAAACACTTTGGTCAGAGCGGTTTCAGTGCTGTGGTTCTGTCTAAAACCTGACTGGAAGGCATCATAGCAGTTATTCTGTGTTAAGAAGTAATTGAGCTGTTGAGAAACTGCTTTTTCAATGATCTTACTTAAAAATGGGAGGTTTGAGATCGGCCTGTAGTTGTTCATTTGTGTCTTGTCAAGATTGTCCTTTTTCAGTATAGGTTTTATTACAGCAGTTTTTAGTGGTTCTGGAAACACACCTGATATTAAAGAAAAGTTTACGATCTGTAACAGGTCTGACTCCAAAGTCTTTGAGACCTTTTTGAAAAAACTTGTTGGCAGGACATCTAAACAGCAAGAGGAGGAGTTCAGTTGACCTAAGATGTCCTCCAGGTCTTTGCTGTTAATAGGGTGAAACTGTTTTATGGTGTTTAAACAGTTTTTTGGTGGACACAGTACATATCCTGGATCTGCTGTTGATGTACCAATTGCTTGTCTAATCTTTTGGATTTTTTCTGTGAAGAATTTGGCAAAGTCATTGCAGGCCATGGTCGAATGAAGTTCAGTTGCCACTGACACAGGAGGGTTTGTTAGCCTGTCAACTGTAGAAAATAAGACCCGAGCGTTATGACTGTTTTTGGTGATGATGTCAGAGAAGTAGGACCTCCTTGCACTCCTCAGTTGTAAATTATAATTGTGAAGTTTCTCTTTATAGATGTCATAATGAACCTGGAGGTTTGTTTTTCTCCATCTGCGCTCAGCTTTCCTACACTCTCTTTTTTCATTTTTCACCAGTGTGGAGTTTCTCCATGGAGACTTCTTCCTTCCAGAGATAACCTTCACCTTAATGGGAGCAATGGTGTCCATTACATTTAACATTTTAGCATTGAAGCTATTGACGAGCTCATTGACTGAACCTCTGGACAGGTCAGGTGTTAATGGGAAGACCTGGTTAAAGATCTCACTACTGTGTTCAGTTATACACCGTTTTGTGATCACTGCTGTTGATATATTTGTGTGGGCTGAGATTTTACTTTCAAAGAAAACACAGTAATGATCAGATAGGCCCACGTCAGATACAGTAACCTTTGAAATGCTCAGGCCCTTGGAGATCAGTAGGTCAAGAGTGTGTCCTCTATTATGTGTGGCCTCTGTTACATGCTGAGTCAGCCCAAAGTTGCCCAGAGTGTTACTCAGGTCTTTAGTCCCTTTGTCCTGAGGGTTGTCCACATGGATATTAAAATCCCCAACAATAATTACACAGTCGAAATCAACACAGATCACAGACAGCAGTTCACTGAGGTCATTAAAAAAGTCTGTGCAGTATTTGGGAGGCCTGTAAACATTAAGAAACACAACTTTGGATGGGGCCTTCAGCTGTAATGCCACATATTCAAAAGACTGAAAACTTCCAGGAGATAGCTGCTTACATTGAAATGGTTCATTAAATAAGACGGCAACCCTCCTCCTCTCCTGCTCACCCTGGCCTCACTGATAAAACTGTAGTTAGGAGGGGTCGTCTCGATGAGAACAGCTCCACTGTTACTTTGGTCCAACCAAGTTTCAGTTAAAAACATAAAATCAAGGCTGTGCTCAGTGATTAAATCATTAATTAAAAATGTTTTCCCAGCTAAAGATCTAACGTTTAATAAAGCCAACTTAAGTGTTTTAGAGGTATTATTTGCCCCCTCGTGTTTGGGAGCAGTCTGTGGCACACAAGGTATGTTTACTATATTTAAAGATCTATTAGAGTGCAGCTCTCTATGTTTTGACCAGGCCACATGTCTTCTTCTGTCACCTAAAAGTACAGAAATTTTAAAACCTTCTAGTAAACAGGGTCCCAGCTTCTCCTGGGAAAAGTCACCACTGTCATAATCCTCGCAGCCCGGACCCTCCACACATCACACATCAGACTGCGGAGACAGAGCATGAAGGTGGTAAGGAGGAACTAAGGGGGGCGAGGCTGCGCAGTGTAACTTTGATTGCTCTGTTGAGGGCGGGGCTCGATGGCGAACCTTTGGCTGCTCTGGTGGGGGGTTAATGGGGGACAAAAAGGGATTGGGCCGGGGGTAGATCTGAGCCCAGCATTGACCCGCTCCATCATCTCCTCAGTGAATTTCAGGTGTGGGGAGGAGGGAGAAAGGGAGGGGGAGGAGGGTGATGGCCTGTCAGGGGTTTGGGGGACTGGGGAAGGTCGTGGTCCCTGGTCCTGGTCGTTGGTGTTGTTGAGAGAGTTGGAGGCAAATAGGGACCCCTCTTCTTGCCTCAGATGTCTCTCCTTTCTGAGGCTCTTCCCGGGTGGGGGCAGATGGAGCTCCTCCTCAAGGTTTCTGCTGGGCTTTGTTTGTTCTTGGAGTACTGTTTGTTCCTCTTTATGAGATAACTCCTCGTTTATCTCAGCTTTGGCACCAAGCACAGATGGATGACGTATGGAATAAAACAGGTTGGAGGTGAACAGTTTCACCCCTGACTTGTTAAAATTAAATCCATTTGCTTTAAACAGATCCCTGCGTTCCCCAAAAATATTAAAGTTGTTGATAAAATGCACTGAGTGGTCAGTACATGCTGATATAAGCCATTTATTCAGTGCAAACAATCTGCTGAATCTCTCGTCTCCTCCTCTGACGGGCGGTACAGGCCCACTGATGAATACAGCTGCATTCAGAGAGTTTACAGTATTTAATAATCCAGTAAAGTCCCGTTTCAGAACCTCCGATTGTTGTTTGGACACATCGTTTGACCCTGTGTGCAGAACAATATTTGTCACAGTTGGATATTCATCTGCAATCTGAAGAATTCTCTCCTTCAGGTTGTTGACCATATCCTTAGGAAAGCAGAGGACTTTAGTGTTCTTACTGCACATCCTTTGTACATCCTTTACGGCAGAGTCACCCACAATTAGAGTTTCAGGCCTAGCCTTTAGCTTTCCCTGTGGCCTTTTACTTTTCAACAGATTTTCAGACCTTACTTCGCTACTTTTAGATGGATGGTTGTCCGATATAGATGCAGGGTCCTTTGATAGTGGAGCAAATCTGTTCTGCAGTTTCACATTCAGTTGTTTTGGAGGTTTGTTGTTAACCTTCCTATTCACGGTTGTCCAGTCCTGTTTCCTCCCGTATACAGGGGTAGAAGAGCTTCTCTGTCTCGTAGGAAGTGAAGGCCAGTCGGTTTCAGAGATTTCAGCTCGCTGTGCTCTGCCTGTGATACGTCCTCCCCCTTCCAGGAGACATGATTTATGTCTTGGTTTTGCATCAGGACAGTCCAAGGGGGATTTTCGCTTGATGATTTATAATAATGCACAGAGTCTACTTTCTTGGTCATGTTATCTGTGCTCCTTAGCTGTGTACTAGCTTGATCATCGCCATTGCTTTGAATCAAAGGCAAGGTTGTTTCATTTCCACACAGTCCATTTACCTCCACATTTACTTCTAAGCGATGAATTTTTGTCTCCAGTACTGCAATCTTCTGCAGGAGTTTGTGGTAGTCATCTGTGGAGAGGGAGGGCATCTTGTTGCTAGTTAGCCTAGCGGTTAGCACCTTTCCAGGCTATTGAGGCTGTTCGGAGTCCAGACGCTGTAATCAGGCTTCAGCTGTGTCTAGGCCACAGACACACGGAGCGCTGAGGATAAGGTAACTAAAAATGTTGCTGTTTCTGTTAAGAACACTTTAGTCCTAATGATCTATAAGTGTCCAGAAGCTCTCGCAGGTAAGCTCATACAGAAAAAAAAGGAAAAAATCAGCATAAAATCAATAAAAGAAGCAAAGCATATGAAGAGCAAAGAGAGGAAGCGTCCACACTCACAAAAGGGGGCGGATTTTAAAAGTCAAATACTGTCAATAAGGCCTGTGCAATGTTCTGAAGACAGTTAAACTGTTCAGGTAGTGATGTCCAGCAGGTGAAAATGCAAGCTCCATGAACACGCACAGCTATGGATTCCAGCTGCTTCGATGTTGCATTAACTGGCATTAACTCAGCCAGTTAATGAGAGCCAAATCTAGCTGCTCATTAAAGATTTCTGGTTTGATCAGAAAAGAAAACATTGGTCCATACGCCTGAAAGTCCCGAAAACGCATTGTGTCTCGAGCCTACGGATGTATCTGTGTATGTCCGTGGTGCTGATGCTGTGCTGAGCAGAAAGCTCCTGAAGCTTTTGAAGTGTCGGAATGTGGAAAGCTAACAACGTCCCTCTCACCAGTAGGCTAAGTTATTTTTAGCCAATTACAAGTTGAATCTGGTAGTTGGGGTTGTTAGCTAAGATACTGTCATTAAGAAGAGGCACAACTAATGTGTATATGCGAGCTGATTTGCGATGTGCACCGCTGGCGCGGCCATTTATTTTTTGATGCACCTTCTCAGATTAATTCACTGCGTGTCGTGCCCAGGGCTGGACTGGGACAAAAAAACAGCCCGGGCATTTTGACTAAAGACCGGCCCACCAGGTATTAAATCCATAAAGCCTTTGAATGAAAACAAATGCTGTTGTGACAGTGATGTACGCTGTCTTGTTGGTATATGTATGATTTCTATACATTTTACGTCAGATAAAAACTTTGGTTGTAAGCTTCAGAAAATTATTTAATAACAGCCAGACATTTTAAATGAGAATAAGAAAGTATTTCTTTGTGCCCCCCTTTCCCTGTTAATGCCCTACATGGCCCCCTGGCAAAACTTTGCTAGACCCGCCCCTGCACAGTTACCAGCTGTCAGCTACACAGAAAAGGATCCTGGTGTTATTTGTCTGTCAGAAACAGTTCATAACTTCCCTTCAACTCATTCATGTCACCTAAAAGGTAAACCTGTTTCTCCATCACCTGTTCAGCTCTGATCCAATCCTGGCCAATCCACCACCTTTCATTGTTTATACCTTTACAAAAATTTTTTTTTTAAAAAATCATCGGGCCACCAAGCAAATGCCCAGTATGCCCGATGGCCAGTCCAGCTATGGTCGTGCCATTAGTTAACCCTTCGCGTGCCAACTGTGGCACGCGTGCCTAGGGTTGCCGACCCCTGCATTAGAGGTTAGGGCAACAGATGCAAGTCTTCAGAGCAGTGACAGTGTGACTTTCTTTGTGCATACTTTAACCTGATTTAGTTTTCAGTTTTCTTACTTGTCAAAATGCATCACGAGTAAAAACAATCCTTGAAATGGTAATGAAAGAGTATTCTCAGCAAAGTTGAATTAAACAAGTTTTATTTTGATGGAAGTTTAAGTTAAAAGTTCCGATTTTCACAAATTTTTATTTGATTACATCAACGTATTTTATTACATTAAACTAATCAAATAAGGCCAATTTTGATGAAGCTCCTGACCCAGCCCAAGCTCTCTATGAAGTCGAGGAAAAACTCCCCGGGGGGCCAGAATGATGGGAAGAAACCTCGGGAAAGCCAATTCAAAGAGAAATCCCCTTTCCTGGGATGGCTGGGGGGGTTACAGGAATTTCAGGACAGCAAAATTTAGAATCGGCCAAAAAAAACAAAACAATCTTTTCCTGAAAATGAAAGACAAAAAAAGAAAGTTAGGTAATATATCACACTTATATGATAAGATATGAAGTGTGTGTCTGTGTGTGTGAGAGAGATGGGTTTATCTGAGCCAGGGGTGAAGCTGGAGGTCTCCCAGTGTTGGGCGCTTCTTCGGGACATTGGTTAAACATGCGTCCAAGAAATTCCGGCAGTCTGGAAAGAAAGAAAGGAGAGAAAAGATGAAGATGATAGTTCCAGTGATCCAAGCCATCAGTGAATCTTGAAGTTTGATGTTTTCTTACGTGAGGACAGATGCTTGTTGAATTCCAGTTCCTTTTGGAGGAACGTCTCGGTATTAAAGTCCCCCACATGAAGCGCTTCATACAGCACCACTCCCATTTGCCACACCGTGGTGGGTCCAGGCCTGTATTTTTTACCCCGGTAACATTCGGGAGGGGTGTGGATAGCTGTACCTAATAAACAGACACAATTACAATTTCTTCTAAAACAAAAGGCACAAATTGCTACATCTGTGAAGAGCAGGAGCAGAATATGTTACCATAGAAGAAGCGGAACCGCGATCGCTCCATAGCAAAGCAGCTCAGGCCAAAGTCGATGATACGAACACGAGGCACATCTGAGCTGGTCTCAATCAGAATGTTTTCACTCTTGATGTCCCGGTGAAAGATGTGTTTCTCCTCCAGGTCCTTTGCTGCATCAACCAGTTGCTTCAGAATGACCTGGAAAAGATGAAAAAGACAGTAATGAGTCAACGGGTTGATGCTTCTCTGATACTCTGTGCTTTGATTGAATGCTGTACAGTCTAAGGCTCTTCCAGTCAACTTACCTTGGCCTTTTCCTCTGGTAAACATCCTCCATTTTCTTTTATGTAATCATACAGGTCCACAGCGGGGACAGGTCTCTCCTGCACCAGGATCAGCTCTGTGCCGAAGTCAAACCAGTCCAGCAGAGACACGGGTGCAGACGTTCCCACTGATCCATCTGCTTCAGCTGCAAGCTTCAGCATAATGGCCACTTCCATCGAGACCTGCTTCCCGTTCTTATCCTGATATATTACAACAAAGTGGATGATGAGGAACAGACGTGTCACAGGTGAACGCTGCACTCAATCCAGGAATGTAAAAACAGTTCAAGTGTTGCACACTTACCGTCACTTGGATGGGGATTTTGTCCTTGGGAATGTGTTTGATGGCTACCTAAAAGACACAGAGCATTGGTGAGCATTTCCTCAGTATGACATCATTAAAGGTGTAAAACAGCACACGTCTCAGCTGACGATATTATCCGTTATCTGTGTTACTGCCTGTCTTACTCCCACCATCTGAAGACTTACTGGGAAATGATCTGTTATCCTGTAGCCAGCAAACACTACTCCACAGCCGCCTTTTCCTAGATGGTGCTCCTGCACATATCTGCCTTGGAATTCCCCTGAAAAGACACAAATGTTGTTTTACTACAGCTGTGACACAAATTACTCTCTGCTGTACCCTAAATGTTCATTTTGCTCTTCACCCGAGTATAAAAGCCAAGCTGCTCGCTACTTACGTTGCTGGTCGGCTGCTGTATTTTGGACGACGTTTTTGGTTTTGTCCTTTTTCTTTTTCTTGGGTGACTCTTTGCTGTCTCCCTCAGACTTCCTTCTGCCATTTTTTGTGCACCCCTTTGTGTTTGGACTGCAGTCTGGAGATGTGGAAAACACCAAAAGAACATCAACTTATTAGATCATACACACAAATATCTCCAAAACACTAATATCTTAAACCGAGCAACCAGCTGTGCACTTAATCTACCCCTCACTCAATTAATTAGCCTACCTTTACCAGCGTCCACGGAGGAAGACGCTTGCTCCTTGTCACTGCTCGTAGGCTCAGCAAGTTTAATCTTCTTTGGTGGACTGGTTGTGCCTGCTCCATCTTGCTGGGCCTTACGCTTCATTCCTTTGGCCTGATGTGTATCTGTGCTGGTGGAAGGAGCAGCCTGCTCAGTGACCCTCCTTCTTTTTTCGGGGGTCTTCTTTTCAGGACTGGCCTTTCTTTTAGCCATCCTGCTCTTAGAGTCTATAAACAACAACAACACAGTAGTGAAAAAGAGTGCTCGACATCAGGACTGGAAGGATTTTGATGGCTTTTTAAGGAGTATTGGTTAAATTATAATAACAAGTTTATCCTTTTGATAAAAAAACAGAGCAACACGAGTCCATACTAGGTCTACTAAGTCTTAGATCTTCATGACACTTGTTGATCTGTTTTTACTGCTGAGTCCAAGAATAAACTGGTCACAATATTTTACCAAAAGACAAAGTACCCCAGTAACCTTTCTTTGATTAGACATGTTGTAATTGTGCTATTTTCAGTCAAACATAGGATTCAAATGATTCATTTTATACACAGAGTGTCAACATTTTTAGAAATGTAGATTCTGTTATTTGGGGGATTTTACCCAGATTTGATGTATTTGTTTACTTACCTTGATCTCCTGGATCTTTCTTATCTCCTGCATTTGTATTTTTTCTTGTTTCCTTTTTCATGTTAATTTTTGAGACCTTTTAAAATGAAAATGTCACCGTAATGAGGGAATATCTCTTCAAATGTGTGTGTGCTTGTCTTTTCTAAGCTGTTTAAGCAAGTTCCGTAAGTGAGCTTTCAAAATAAACTCAGGAGACTATGGCAACAGAACCTTGCCTTTGAGTGACATCACTGACTGCCAGTAAAAGTGTTCCTAAGTAGTTTAAAGAAAAACACTGTGGCAGACAGAGCCATAATAATTCATATAATTCAATAAGAAGTCGATATATCTACCCATAAATTTTGTTTTTTAAATTCTGCATTTATTCTTTATATAGTGTAACTACTAGACCTTATTTCTCTTTTTAAATCTAGAGGCAACCACGTTTTGAGGTTGTATCACCTTTCCATTTTACTATTAAGAAAAACATGATTTTCATGCAGGACAATGCTCCATCACATGCGTCCAAGTACTCCACAGCGTGGCTGGCAAGAAAGGGTATAAAAGAAGAAAAACTAATGACATGGCCTCCTTGTTCACCTGATCTGAACCCCATTGAGAACCTGTGGTCCATCATCAAATGTGAGATTTACAAGGAGGGAAAACAGTACACCTCTCTGAACAGTGTCTGGGAGGCTGTGGTTGCTGCTGCACGCAATGTTGATGGTGAACAGATCAAAACACTGACAGAATCCATGGATGGCAGGCTTTTGAGTGTCCTTGCAAAGAAAGGTGGCTATATTGGTCGCTGATTTGTTTTTGTTTTGTTTTTGAATGTCAGAAATGTATATTTGTGAATGTGGAGATGTTATATTGGTTTCACTGGTAAAAATAAATAATTGAAATGGGTATATATTTGTTTTTTGTTAAGTTGCCTAATAATTATGCACAGTAATAGTCACCTGCACACAAAGATATCCCCCTAAAATAGCTAAAACTAAAAACAAACTAAAAACTACTTCCAAAAACATTCAGCTTTGATATTAATGAGTTTTTTGGGTTCATTGAGAACATGGTTGTTGTTCAATAATAAAATTATTCCTCAAAAATACAACTTGCCTAATAATTCTGCACTCCCTGTATGACTGGGATGCAAGTGAAGACAGATGTAACATCTCTCTCTCACTGTACATGTACTGTTTATAAAATTAGGGAAACATAACCTGCACAAACAAAATAATTTGCAGGACAAATGTTTGACATCAATTTTGTTCGATTTGAAGAAGGTAGGGGGGCCAACTTCACTCACATGTGTTTATAAGGTTGGGGAAACCTGCAGTCAGCTGAGACTGAAGAAGTCACTTGGATGAGTGACGAAACGTTTCTCCAACTGAAAATGTCCAGATGAACAGAATCAACCTTTTGGGATTTACTTACCTGGATGATTAAGCACGCATCAAGACGTTATTTTATTAAAATTTTTAAAATGATAGCAGCACAAACAAAAAATTTTGCAGCACAAACCAGCACAAATGTTTGACATCAATTTTGTTTGATTCCATTAATGTGGGGGGGCTGGTTGACCTCTGATGACCTGTAGAAATTTTTATTAATCTCTTTAAAATGATAGCAGGACAAACGAAAATATTTGCAGCACAAACCAGCACAAATGTAGCACAAACGTTTGATACCACTTTTGTTGGATTCGGGTAATGTGGGGGGGCTGGTTGACCTCTGATGACCTCTAGAAATTTTTATTAATATCTTTTAAAATGATAGCAGGACAAACGAAAATTTTTGCAGCACAAACCAGCACAAACATAGCACAAACGTTTGACATCAATTTTGTTTGATTTGGGTAATGTGGGGGGGCTGGTTGACCTTTTGACCTTTACATTTTCATTAATATCTTTAAAACAGAAGCAGCACAAACAACAATTTTTGCAGCACAAACATAGCACAGTTGATTGACACCCATTTTGTTTGATTTAATTAATGTGGGGGGGCTGGTTGACCTCTGATGACCTCTAGAAATTTTTATTAATATCTTTAAAATGATAGTAGCACAAACGAAAATTTTTGCAGCACAAGCGTAGCACAAACGTTTGATACCACTTTTGTTGGATTTGAAGAAGGTGGGGGCCAACTCACTCACATTTATTTCTCTTATCATTGTTGTGAGGAGACCATAAATGGCATTTGTATTTTCTGTTGTACAGTTCATTTGCTGTTGTGGAGTTCCTGTTATGGATAAAAAGTGTCTTTTTTTTTTGTTTCAAAATAGCTGATAACTATTTGCTGACCTCTAACAGAGGTTGCAACAGTTTTTCCTTCCCACTGTTGCTGATTGTTTGCTCATAGTGGGCTCTCTGATTGGTGTGATTCATTTTCTAATAGTATAGGGTCTCTACCTTCCAATGTAAAGTGCCTCTAGACAACAGATGTGACTTGTTGCTATAGTTAAGGTTGAATTTAATCATTAATGTCCATTCAGTAGTGAAAATTTTATATTTCTTAATAGGGGTGGGTTTTGATTATCGATGTATCGATTAAAATCGATTCTGGCTTGGATAACGTGATATCATTCATTAAAATCCTGAATCGATTTTTTCATATAAATTTATTTTGCCCGAAATGCCAGAATCTCAGGTTAAACCTCACAAAATTTCTACAACCACCAAACAGCTAAAAACAGTAAATGAGAGCAGGTACACGGATTCTGCATAAAGACGTAAACACAAAACGCCAACCCGACGGATCCGAATCAGTGAGATGTTGCCTTTCTCACCCGCTGGCACGTACGCAGACAAGGACACACCGTCGGGGCTGAAAGCCGACAGCTCGCTGATTTTGAAGCATCGGCGGGCGCTTTGTGTTTACCTCCTTTTTGCGCTAGATTCTGAAGCTGCAGGTTTTATCTTTGTCCAAACAATATTGACTGAACAAGCAGCCAAAGACGAACCAAACTACGCTTCACATTTCACTTCACATAAACATCGTCACGAATTTCCTCTTACTTTTGCTGTTTTGCTTCCACCACGATAAAATCACACTTCATGTAGAGCTTTCTCTCTCTCCAAATCAATAATCAAAACCCACTCCTACTTATTACCCACAAGTCTACGGTGTCGGCCGCTGTTTTTTGTGTGTGTGTGTGTGTGTTGTTTTTACTTACTTCCGACAAGAAAGACTCATTTCTGCTGTTCAATACTGAACAAATTTAAACTTTTTAAAATTATGCAAAATTGCAAAATGCTTAGCTGTGTCTCTAATCAAACCTCTGTAACTTTGATCTGCTTCACTTTGTTTTTGACTGCACAATATTTTTAAGGTCATCTGCTATAAAAACCCAGACCAGGAAAACCGCCTTCATGTTTTTCTGTGTTTTATCCTCAGTTACTTTGACACAAAGGCATCTGCTGGGATGCTTACACTTTTGATAAAGTCTCACAAGCGTCAGCTTTCTTTTTATTGACATAAAAATATAGATATGTACTGATAAGTGATCAGAATTATAATATTTCTTACTGTCTGAGGCAAAATTTCCCCGATTCAAATCGAATCGAACCGTGGATCGAATCGAAACGAATCAAATCGGAATCGAATCGATTCTAGAAATCAGTGACGATACCCAGCCCTATTTCCTATTTCTTAATATCCATCTATACTCAATGTGAATTCCATAGATTTAATAGAGCTGTTTGACTGATCACCTAACGTGGGACAAAAGAATCCGCTGTGATGCTAATGACAGTCTGCGCTCTCTTACCCATCTGAAAAAGTTGGCCTTGTCTCTCTCACTCTGCTTTCTCTCACTCGTTTCCCGGTCCAGTGACGCCTCTCTCCTCTGTTGCAGAAGTTCCAGCCCGTACTCTTCCTGCGTTCCGCGTGCCCAACCGTTTCTCTGTCCCCTGGTTTCCCATGGCACCTGTGCAAAGTTTCTGTTAATGACCGTGCTCTTGTTTAAGTTGATTCCTCTCATGAATAAATCTTGTAAGTACTTCAAGTGATTGAGTCTGCTCTTAGGTCCAACTGCACTCTCATTTCCAGTCTCTGACATGGGCTTTTCTTTCTTTCATTCCTTTGCATTGTTGTCAGGTCTTTACTTTTCAATATAAAGTGCCTTGAGGCAACCGTTGTTGTGATTTTGGCGCTACATTAATAAAACTGACTTGAAATTGAATCGAATAAGTGCAAGAAGACACAGCTGAGCTAAATCTAAATAATAGAGCACATGAAAATAAAACTAAAGGCAAAGTACAAGAAACAAAAAACTGAAAACAGAAACTGAACCAATTACACACAGAGACAAGAGACTAACACTCAACTACACATAGAAACACAGGGGAGGTTACAGCCAATTAAAACACAACGATTAAAATATCAAATTCAAAGAATTCTTCCCCTCAACCACAACCGCTCACAGCAGATGGCTGCCCCTCTCTGAGCAAGACATGTCCTTCAATGCACATATTAAACAAATATGTAAGACTGCTTTCTTCCATTTGGGCAACATCTCTAAAATTAGAAATATCCTGTCTCAGATTGATGCTGAAAAACTAGTTCATGCATTTATTACTTCTAGGCTGGACTACTATCAGGAAATCATAGAAACTCTCTGAAAAGCCTTCAATTAATCCAAAATGCTGCAGCAAGAGTACTGACAGGGACTAGAAAGAGAGAACAGATTTCTCCTGTATTGGCTTCCCTTCATTGGCTCCCTGATAAATCTAGAATTGAATTCAAAATCCTGCTCCTCACATTCAAGGCCTTACATAATCAGCCCTCATCTTATCTTAATGACCTTGTAGTGCCATATCATCCTATTAGAGCACTTTGCTCTCGCACTGCAGGCCTACTTGTTGTTTCTAGAGTATTTAAAAGTAGAATGGGAGGGAGAGCCTTCAGTTTTCAGGCCCCTCTTTTGTGGAACCAGCTTCCAGTTTGGATTCGGGAGACAGACACTATCTCTACTTTTAAGATTAGGCTTAAAACTTTCTGCATTGAATCATACCTGTTATTAATCTCTGTCTCTCTTCCACAGCATGTCTTTATCCTGTTTTCCTTCTCTCACCCCAACCGGTCGCAGCAGAGGGCCGCCCCTCCCTGAGCTCTGAGTAACCGCACATAGCAGCTATAGCATCACACCTAGCATCGGCAGTAACATCTGTAGCTTAGAACATTTAACACTTATACCACACTGTAAGGAACAACAAGTAAAACAACACACTACATTCTCACAGCTCCTGATTATATTGGTGTTTTGTTTTTCCCCCCCAAATGTTTCTGAGCTTAAACGGCGGGAAAAATACATTGTCTAAACTTAACAGGTAGCTAAAGAAAGCGAGTGACTCACCGGGATTTTCCAACACAAATAACTCGACACACGTTATTCCCTTTGTGGTCAGAGTTCGGGGCCTAATAAAAGAGTAGCTTATTAGCATTGATATTTAAAAAACAATTTGGCCTCATTATCTGGTTTGCAGCACTGCATACTTTGTTGAAAAAACACTTGACCGCCATTATTGCGAAGATCTCACAGGAAGAGACAGCCAATGCTTCCTGCGCACGAGACGCAAGGTCGTAACGCAGCAAGACTGCATCAAAGCGCCCCCTTGTGACATTAATAGGCAATAGTTTTAGATGACAAGAGGGGAATTTGCAGCCCTGTATTTCGCATGGGTTAGACCAGGGGTCGGCACTCCTGCCACACAGCTGGCACGGAAAGGGTTAACTGATGGCACGACACCCAGTGAATTAATATGAGAAGGTGCATTAAAAAATTAATGGCCGTGCCAGCGGTGCACATTTCAACTCGCATAGACACATTAGTTGTGCCGCTACTTAATGACGGTATCTTAGCTAATAACCCCATGTACCAGATTCAACTTGTAATTGGCTAAAAATAACGTAGCCTACCGGTGAGAGGGACGTTGCTACCTGGTAGTTTTTTTCAAGCGGTGTTGAAATCTCCACTTTCCGACACTTCAAATGCTTCAGGAGCTGTCCGCTCAGCGCAGCATCAGCACCGCGGACACAGACTGACACATCAGTAGAGTCGAGACAGAATTCACAATGTGTTTTCGGGACTTTCGGGTGTATGGACCAATGTTTTCTTTTATGCTCAAACCAGAAAGCTTTAATGAGCAGCTGGATTTGCCTCGCATTAACTGGCTGGACACAGAGGACATCGAAATACAGCTGACTGCTGTGGCGTGCAGGCCACCCCCCAACCAGACTGGCCACACCAGGTGCAACCCCAAAGCTAAAACAATAAAATTCAATGAGATATCAAATGTACGATTATGTTTTCACAGTGAAGCTCATATATCCGAGTGTAAGGAATGGAGCATCGGCTTCTGCGCTATGAGCATCACGTTAGCAAAGGTAAGAGACCCAAGCACGAAAGATAGCACCGCAGAAAACAGTTTTTCGGAGAAAGATTAACAGTTTAACATTGCTGGACTGGCCATTGAGCATACCGGGCATTTGCCTGGTGGGCTGATGACCTATTTATTTTATTTTTTTGTAACGGCATGAACAATGAGAGGTGGTGGATTCGCCAGATGCTGGCCGATGTGTAAAAATAACTCAGTTGTTTGGTGGTGGCTATGGCGGAGTTTCCACAGAGGCCAGCAGGTGGACGAGGGAAGGGGAGGCAGAAGGAGGAGAGACCCGAGGCAGCTGCCAGTCCGAGTGTCAGGTGAACTGAACTTCAGGTAAGAAGTTATGACCTGCATCTATTTGGGTCAGATATAAACCAAGTTTAGGTGGAGTTTATTTTCGTTGTGCTGAGTTTTTACAGTCTGTTACAATAACTCGTACTGCGTGCTAGCTAGCATGACGGAGTTTCTATACAGCTGGGTGGGTGCTGTGATGTTACTGATAGTGAACTTTATTGTATTCATAAGGTTAGTAGAGTTGCCAACGGCTCCTTAAAAAATGGAATGGTCCCTCATTCAGAGAAAATATTACACATTTCGTATTGAGCTGAGAAGAGGCGCAGTTTGTCCCGGACTTTAGCTAAAATGAAAAAAAGACACAAAGCTGGAGTTATTCTGCGTCTTTGCTGCACAGCTGCCTCTTCTTCTCTCATTCTCTCCCCCTCCCTCTCCTGTTGCTACTTCAATCATGAAACTGATCAATGATCAGCTGATCGGCTTTTCTCTCTTGTTTATCGCCCACTTTGCGCCAGAAAGAGGAAAACAGCAGATGTCGCGCTAAACAACAGCAGCACGTTTAAGCTTGATCAGCTGTTGTTAGAATTTATTTAATATTAATTTCTAGTATCAGCTGATTTTTGCTGGAGCCACAGCTGTAAAAGCTGCTGGTCATGATGTCGGTTTGGTTATCTGGTGAGAGGGAAACATGAAGGTGAAACCAGGAGATGTCCTTACTGAACCATCAGAGCTGAACAGGTGATGGAGAAACAGGTTTACCTTTTAGGTGACAGGAATGAGTTGAAGGGAAGTTATGAACTGTTTCTGACAGACAAATAACACCAGGATCCTTTTCTGTGTAGCTGACAGCTGGTAACTGTGCAGGGGCGGGTCTAGCAAAGCTTTTGCCAGGGGGCCAGGTAGGGCATTAACAGGGAAAGGGGGGCACAAAGAAATACTTTCTTATTCTCATTGAAAATATCTAGCTTTTATTAAATAATTATCTGAAGTTTTTATCTGACGTAAATTGTATAGAAATCATACATAAACCAAAAAGACTGTGTACATCACTGTCACTACAACATTTGTTTTCATTCAAAGGCTTTATGGCTTTAATACCTGGTGGGCCGGTCTGAAGTAAAAATGCCCAATTTTTTGTCCCAGTCCAGCCCTGCAGGTTAATACTGGCAGTGTCACCATGCCAGCTGACTGTATTTCATCATCAGCCAGTGTTGTTCTTTATACATCAATATTACCAAAGTTTACCATAAGGCAGCATAGAAAGTATTTTCTTGCTTTCAGGTTTCATTCAAATGTTAGTCTTTTCAGTTGTTTCCCCACTTTTTTCCTGTTTCAAAATCAAACACCAATTTGTAATAAGATTATCTTCTTTTTTTAATAGTCAGTTAAAGTTTTGCATTGGCATTGGCTAATTTGCCAATTGTATGTTAAAAATGTTCGTATTTTAATATTCAAAAATGTTTTTGCCCAAAACATATGTGCACTATATGTCAGTAAAAATACTATGCAAATATTTCTGTCCTTGAATGCTGAATAAACACTGACAACGCACTGATTGTATCTCTTGTACTTTATCAACGCAGTATTTAAAAACTTTGCACCGTAGTGGTTAAAATCTCATTCTAATAAGAGTCAAAAGCTAATTCAGTTATTAGGTTTACCGGGTTATTGAATTATGGTTAACGGTTGGTAGAATTTTTTTTAACATTATCTGCATATTACATCTGCCACCCTTCTCCAAATCTCTGCCCCTACCTGGCCCCCCCAACAAAAATTTTCTAGGCACGCCACTGGCTGACTGAACTGAAAAGCTCGACTCTGTGGGGGTCAAAGTTTGCAGAACTGCGAACGCAGCTGGAATCCATAGCTGTGCGTGTTCATGGAGCTTGCATTTTCACCTGCTGGACATCACTACCTGAACAGTTTAACTGTCTTCAGAACATTGCACAGGCCTTATTGACAGTATTTGGCTCTACATATGTGTGTGAGCAGATTTTCTCTCACACGAAAAGTGTCCTCAGGTAGCCATTTGAATGCTGGACACTCGGAGACCTGTGTCTCTGAGTGGGAGACCAGAGATCACATTAACATGTGTATCCCTGTATTAACAAACATGCCATATTGGCCCAGTTTATTTTTCTTTTCATTGTTTTGAGGAGACCATAAATAGCATTTGCATTTTTTGTTGTACAGTTCATTTGCTGTTACGGAGTTCTTGTTATTGATAAAAAGTGTAATTTTTTGTTTCAAAATAGCTGATCTGCACTATGCCAACATCTGCAAACAAAGATAATTCTATAAAGTTTTTCTATATAGTGTGTAACTGTTGATATAGAGCGTTATTACATCTATTGCTAATGCAATCATATGGCACATCGACTTTGAGGAAATTTTAGATGGCGTCATCAGAAAGGCTGCCGACCCCTGGGTTAGACCTTCATATTAAATATTTTTTTTGCTTTTTTAGGAACGTATTTTAACATTGGACTCAAAAACAAATAAATCCTCCACAAAAAAGGAACTTCAAGTGCCAAATTGCTTTATATTTCTTCACTTAAATATACAGCTGCAAGTATGGCTGACATGGGCCCCAAGTTTGATGTGTTCTGCCGTAAACTGGACAAACCAACATAAGGATGGAAGCCACTGTGGGACTTTTTCAGTAAGTTGAGCATGTGTTTTATAAGTTAATCAGCAAATTAACACCAATAGCTACTTAACCGTAGCTATTCACACAACAACTGGGTGTTGGGTAACTATGATGTTTTTATTTTAGAAAAATTAAAAAGTACACATGAATTAAGGTACTTTAATAGTAAAATGGAAAGGTGATACAACCTCAAAAACGTGGTTGCCTCTAGATTTAAAAAGAGAAATAAGGTCTAGTAGTTACACTATATAAAAAATAAATGCAGAATTTCAAAAACAAAATTTATAGGTAGATATATCGACTTCTTATTGAATTATATGAATTATTATGGCTCTGTCTGCCACAGTGTTTTTCTTTAAACTACTTAGGACCACTTTTACTGGCAGTCAGTGATGTCACTCAAAGGCAAGGTTCTGTTGCCATAGTCTCCTGAGTTTATTTTGAAAGCTCACTTACGGAACTTGCTTAAACAGTTTAGAAAAGACAAGCACACACACATTTGAAGAGATATTCCCTCATTACGGTGACATTTTCATTTTAAAAGGTCTCAAAAATTAACATGAAAAAGGAAACAAGAAAAAATACAAATGCAGGAGATAAGAAAGAGCCAGGAGATCAAGGTAAGTAAACAAATACATCAAATCTGGGTAAAATCCCCCAAATAACAGAATCTACATTTCTAAAAATGTTGACACTCTGTGTATAAAATGAAACATTTGAATCCTATGTTTGACTGAAAATAGCACAATTACAACATGTCTAATCAAAGAAAGGTTACTGGGGTACTTTGTCTTTTGGTAAAATATTGTGACCAGTTTATTCTTGGACTCAGCAGTAAAAACAGATCAACAAGTGTCATGAAGATCTAAGACTTAGTAGACCTACTATGGACTCGTATTGCTCTGTTTTTTTTTTATCAAAGGATAAACTTGTTATTATAATTTAACCAATACTCCTTAAAAAGCCATCAAAATCCTTCCAGTCCTGATGTCGAGCACTCTTTTTCACTACTGTGTTGTTGTTGTTTATAGACTCTAAGAGCAGGATGGCTAAAAGAAAGGCCAGTCCTGAAAAGAAGACCCCCGAAAAAAGGAGGAGGGTCACTGAGCAGGCTGCTCCTTCCACCAGCACAGATACACATCAGGCCAAAGGAGTGAAGCGTAAGGCCCAGCAAGATGGAGCAGGCACAACCAGTCCACCAAAGAAGATTAAACTTGCTGAGCCTACGAGCGGTGACAAGGAGCAAGCGTCTTCCTCCGTGGACGCTGGTAAAGGTAGGCTAATTAATTGAGTGAGGGGTAGATTAAGTGCACAGCTGGTTGCTCGGTTTAAGATATTAGTGTTTTGGAGATATTTGTGTGTATGATCTAATAAGCTGATGTTCTTTTGGTGTTTTCCACATCTCCAGACTGCAGTCCAAACACAAAGGGGTGCACAAAAAATGGCAGAAGGAAGTCTGAGGGAGACAGCAAAGAGTCACCCAAGAAAAAGAAAAAGGACAAAACCAAAAACCTCGTCCAAAATACAGCAGCCGACCAGCAACGTAAGTAGCGAGCAGCTTGGCTTTTATACTCGGTTGAAGAGCAAAATGAACATTTAGGGTAGAGCAGAGAGTAATTTGTGTCACAGCTGTAGTAAAACAACATTTGTGTCTTTTCAGGGGAATTCCAAGGCAGATATGTGCAGGAGCACCATCTAGGAAAAGGCGGCTGTGGAGTAGTGTTTGCTGGCTACAGGATAACAGATCATTTCCCAGTAAGTCTTCAGATGGTGGGAGTAAGACAGGCAGTAACACAGATAACGGATAATATCGTCAGCTGAGACGTGTGCTGTTTTACACCTTTAATGATGTCATACTGAGGAAATGCTCACCAATGCTCTGTGTCTCTTAGGTAGCCATCAAACACATTCCCAAGGACAAAATCCCCATCCAAGTTACGGTAAGTGTGCAACACTTGAACTGTTTTTACATTCCTGGATTGAGTGCAGCGTTCACCTGTGACACGTCTGTTCCTCATCATCCACTTTGTTGTAATATATCAGGATAAGAACGGGAAGCAGGTCTCGATGGAAGTGGCCATTATGCTGAAGCTTGCAGCTGAAGCAGATGGATCAGTGGGAACGTCTGCACCCGTGTCTCTGCTGGACTGGTTTGACTTCGGCACAGAGCTGATCCTGGTGCAGGAGAGACCTGTCCCCGCGGTGGACCTGTATGATTACATAAAAGAAAATGGAGGATGTTTACCAGAGGAAAAGGCCAAGGTAAGTTGACTGGAAGAGCCTTAGACTGTACAGCATTCAATCAAAGCACAGAGTATCAGAGAAGCATCAACCTGTTGACTCATTACTGTCTTTTTCATCTTTTCCAGGTCATTCTGAAGCAACTGGTTGATGCAGCAAAGGACCTGGAGGAGAAACACATCTTTCACCGGGACATCAAGAGTGAAAACATTCTGATTGAGACCAGCTCAGATGTGCCTCGTGTTCGTATCATCGACTTTGGCCTGAGCTGCTTTGCTACGGAGCGATCGCGGTTCCGCTTCTTCTATGGTAACATATTCTGCTCCTGCTCTTCACAGATGCAGCAATTTGTGCCTTTTGTTTTAGAAGAAATTGTAATTGTGTCTGTTTATTAGGTACAGCTATCCACACCCCTCCCGAATGTTACCGGCGTAAAAAATACAGGCCTGGACCCACCACGGTGTGGCAAATGGGAGTGGTGCTGTATGAAGCGCTTCATGTGGGGGACTTTAATACCGAGACGTTCCTCCAAAAGGAACTGGAATTCAACAAGCATCTGTCCTCACGTAAGAAAACATCAAACTTCAAGATTCACTGATGGCTTGGATCACTGGAACTATCATCTTCATCTTTTCTCTCCTTTCTTTCTTTCCAGACTGCCGGAATTTCTTGGACGCATGTTTAACCAATGTCCCGAAGAAGCGCCCAACACTGGGAGACCTCCAGCTTCACCCCTGGCTCAGATAAACCCATCTCTCTCACACACACAGACACACACTTCATATCTTATCATATAAGTGTGATATATTACCTAACTTTCTTTTTTTGTCTTTCATTTTCAGGAAAAGATTGTTTTGTTTTTTTGGCCGATTCTAAATTTTGCTGTCCTGAAATTCCTGTAACCCCCCCAGCCATCCCAGGAAAGGGGATTTCTCTTTGAATTGGCTTTCCCGAGGTTTCTTCCCATCATTCTGGCCCCCCGGGGAGTTTTTCCTCGACTTCATAGAGAGCTTGGGCTGGGTCAGGAGCTTCATCAAAATTGGCCTTATTTGATTAGTTTAATGTAATAAAATACGTTGATGTAATCAAATAAAAATTTGTAAAAATCAGAATAAAACTTGTTTAATTCAACTTTGCTGAGAATACTCTTTCATTACCATTTCAAGGATTGTTTTTTACTCGTGATGCATTTTGACAAGTAAGAAAACTGAAAACTAAATCAGGTTAAAGTATGCACAAAGGTTGCCAACTCCTGGAATAGGCTATTCATAAAAGTTGGGTATAAACCAGTATAAAAGCGGCCTTAATGGTTTAATACCACACAGTAAAACACTCTCCTGAGTTCACAGCCTAGTTTGAAGTGTTATTTAATGCAAAATGATGTTCACTGTGTAAATTATAGACAGTGAAGCCGAGTATGCTTTAGGGTGAGTATACCTCAACAGCATGCTTCCCTGCCTGAGTTTCTTAGTAAGATGCCTCTCTCATCACATCCAGTTCCACAGCTCCAATATTTGAGGCTTTAAAACAGGGTTTCATAAACTAGTGGGTGACAAAAAAGTGGCTATTTTCATCTACATATCCACCCTTAAATGTTTATTTATTTAAACTTTGACAAGAAAGTTTGGTTTCCTTCATCAGGAGATCTCGAGTACATAATGGTACATGGTGAATCACAAGTGGACTACTTCGATCTGGGCATAGATCACCTGTCTGGAGCTTTTATTCTAGGCTTTCTCCCTGGACTGTCACTCAAATGCTTTCAGAGCCCGAACTAAATAACTATCTTCAATTGAAATGTATGGACCCTGTTTCACCAGTGAATAGAAAGCTTCCAGTAGCCATTTTATGTGCCATATGAAGTGGCTCTGTGGTCTGTTTGAAGGGAAAACATTTCTCAGAAAACCTTTTGTAATCCTAGTTGTGCTGCTGAGTACTGCAGCAGCATGCCTCGAGTGTATTGATCATATGAAACACCCAGTCTCCATTATTTTTGAAGATGCATTTTATCTGAAATGCCTTTTTCCGACACTGCATGCAACATACTCATAAGCCGCTGTTTTATTAAACAGAGGACCCAAATGCAAGAAACAGGAGGCTGGAACACTGAATGCTTTAATGCTGAGCTGATGAACCTCGTGAATCCAGGGAAAACACGAAAAACTCAAAGATAAAGGTGGGAGGGAGACACAATAACAAACGAGCAAGGAATAAACAGAGCTATAAAACACAGCAAGTGATGTTAAAACATAAAAATAAGAACCAAGACTGTGAAAAACAAAAACCATGACAGTTTTTCTTGCCTCTTTCCAAAAATGAAAACAAGAACACCCAGAGAGCACAACACAAAGTGCAAGTGCTATCCTAAAGCTTTGATATTTTGTGCTGATTTTAGCACTGGTAATACGGAAATCTAATGTAGTATATATTCATGTTTTTGTGTCATTATAAAGTTGTATTGAAAACATAATGTTTTAAAGAGAAATTGCTCATTTTCTCTTAATGACTAATATATTATTTTAAAGTTTGGAGATGATACACTGGAAACTAAAGCTTTTACCCAACTTGTGTGACTGTGACCTTTGATCTATGATCATGAAGCATTATATACCAAAGTTGTGTATTTTATTATCTTTACCCATATGACTGGAGAAGAATTGGTTGAAATCTTTGGCTTCTATAAGCTGTAAAAAGTTGAGATTTTAAGATACATTCATGCAGCATTTTAATTTGAAAAACTTTATGGTGTCAATGTGACATCAGAGAGTCATACTGAGACATAAAGTGTTGCACAGCTCTCTGCATGCCCTTTCATATGATATCTTACTTGAAAGTGTTTTTCAAGGTTAACTTTGACCTTGGATGTGTCACGGACCCGGCTCTGGGACTCGGGGACCGTGAGCAGTGTGGACTATTATCATTATTATTATTATTGTTATTATTATTATTTGATGTGTGTGTCTTCTGCACTGCTACTGCTCTGTGTCCACATCTGTATGTAGGCAGGTGTGTGTGTGTATGTGTGTGCAGCTGTTTTCTGTTGGCCAAGTTACAGGCACCTTCAGGCCTGGTGGACGTGGCCCTGCTGGAGGACTGGAGGCCACACCTGAAGTCCTTGTCACACACCTGCTGCTGATCAGGGCTCGTCGGGGGAGCTATTTAGGAGAGTGATGGAGCTCCCACTGACGTAGGATCATTGACTTAAACTCCAAGTCAGTGTGTGTCAGTGTATGGTAGTGCGGATCGTGTATGCCCCCGGTGGTCAGTGTTTGACGGCTGCTTCTGTTGTTTTCCTGCAGGAGGAACGTGGACAAGAAGGACAGCACGCACAGGGTGTGCAGAAACACGACAGCGGAGAGCACGAGCATTGACATCGGAGTGGGACACACACACGGGAGTCTAGGGAGCAACGGGGATTTATTGTGCATCTGTTATTTACCTCACTGTAAATAAACGCACTGTCTTCACTAAAGAGTCCAGCATTTGGGTCCTCCTTCCTCACATTCCCACGGTTTGCCAGCGTCAACTGTGACAGGATGCTAACAATGAAAGTCAATGTCAAATGCTTAGCCAAACTAGTAGGTAGCCATGCTCCTCAAGGCCTAATATATTGGTCTGAAGTTTGAAGATGGTCCAAATTTTTACTGATCTTCACATTTGGCTTAGCCTTCACCTGATTTTCACCTAAGTTAACTCAGTTCAAACCGTTATTGATATCTACCATCACTCAAATGTTTAAAAATTATATCTTGAAAACTGTGGATGGACAGACAGACGAACAAATGGAACCGATTACACAGAACCTCCCTTCTGGGGGAGAAAAAATCAATCTGAATCTTCAGTGTCAAGTTTAATTGTGCGTGTTTAATATACAGTATTTTATGTCATGGAGGCCACACTTTTACAGAGGACAGCCAAATAAACAGCATATCCGTGCCCCGCATTCCTGAAACATTCGGACAAAATAACAAAACATTATTAATACAGACAGAATACATTTCTGCCCGTGAGGCAGCAAACAAACCGAATTCGAATCAAGCAACAAGCCACAGTTTTTCTTTTGCATACAGTAAAACCCACATGCAACTGTACACACGTTACTATTTTCACCTTCTGGAACATGAAAAACGAGGGAGCACGATATATATGTTAACGTTGAACACAAAGGTTTTGCGGCCGCCTGTGCTGACACGGAAATGTCACAGCAGGCAGAGTCTCAAAGTGCCCGAGAGTAACACTGAAGTCTCCTGAACCATTTAACTCAGCAACGCTGGAACACAATGTTATACAATTCAAAGCTGAAAGCATGAGACATATAATCGCCCACAAAATACTTTGTTTTCACCTGTGATCGCCATGACAACATAGCACAAAATGTCTGTGCAATGTTGTGGTTCTGCAATAACATGCTCTCAGCGTGCTTGTATATGATGGAGATGATGTTTAATAGGAAACCATGAATCTAAATACAAAGCTGAACAGCTGGTGAGGATGCGTGACCACCACATATTATATTTTATGTACACAGTTTGCCTCCTTTCATTGTCAGAGTCACGCTAATACCTACAAAAGGTGCAGACATGAATCATGGCTGTGAATGCATCAGAAAGTAAGTATGTTTGTTTTAAAGTTCAATACAACATTGAGAATACTCAAGGTTGAAATGAGTTTTTCAGATTGTATGACTGTCTTTGAATGTACATCACTGAGATTATTGCTGTCTTTTAACCCAGTCTCCACACTTTCTGCAGGTAATGTTGTAAATGTCTACCTGAGATTAGCATATGATATCTTTCTCTTTTGTCACAACTTCATTGCATATGTTGACTTAAACATGTAAGCAATACAAAAGGAAGGAGATAGTTTCTTGTTTAGACAAAAGTGGGCATAAATATAAGCAGGTAAATGGCGAGCTTTAATGAAGACAGCTGACACAAAAACACAGCAGGATGAAATCAAGTTAAAAATAAATCCAAAATACAACCAAAGGAGCAAAAACTAAAGGGAACACAGATAAAAAACAGGCAAGAATCACAGGAGAGAAATGAAGTCAGGGACCACAGAAAAGAAAGAGGGAGAGGCTGGGGTTGCATTTGAATAGTCACTTTAGCTTCTGAAAGTTCCTGAGTGTAGTGGCCCAGAAACGTCTAAATGTCATCTATAAAAAGAGCTGATCCAATCCTCTAAATACTAACCAAAGGCTGTCCAATGCTTTCTTTGTTGGCTTTTTTAGCATACGATCCACTGGACCTACTCTTGTTTACATGATTCATGTAAACAAATGATCAGTGTGACCAATTACGAATGCCCATTATCATGTAAACTGGCTGCGTGTTTTCCATCTTGTGCCGAAACTTGCTGATATGCTGATACAGTTTTCTGTGTGTTCACAGGACTCTATGCAGTGCTGTGAAAAATTAAGTACCACCTCACTGCTTCCATAGGAATTAGAAGGGTGAGAGCAGCCAGGCATCGCTAGCAAGTGTGATCACCTTTATAAAAGCAGGAGTTTTGGCAGTTTGTTTTTCTGGAGGATTCAGGTAAGGTCAGACAGTGCGATGCTTAAGGAGAGAAACTGCAAAAAACAAGAGCTACATCTCACGTTGGTGTGTTAAATGTACAATTGTACAAGTAGAATCAGAAAAAGACTTAAAAAACGGGTATGGCTTGTTTGGAAAGGTTGCCAGGAAAAAACCTCTTCTCTCTAAAATGAACATGACAGCACAGCTTAAGTTTACAAAGTTTCATCTGAACAAACCATAAAACCTGTGGAACTATCTTTGGATAGATGAGACCAAAGTGAAGATGTTTGACTATGATGTGCAGCACTGTTACGTCCCTCTGCAGCCCCTAATTTCCTCAGTATGTTCAGCTGGTGCTAATTGGCCACAACTAGTCAGGTGTGGATAAAAGCATACCTGAGGAAAGCTTCCTGGGGAGCTCACTTGTCTTTGCCTTGGTGGCACTAGCCATTTTAGCCAACCTGGTATTCCATTTTAAGAAAAAGCCTCTTCTCACTAACACTCTGGTATTCATCTTCTTTTTTTATATTGCGGCTTTGAGCCGGGTCGTAACAAGCACCATGTTTGGAGAAAGCCAAACACAGCATAACAGCTAGAAGAGTAATGTTTTAGGCTTCTTCTGCAACCACAGGACCTGGGCGCATTGCAGGCACTGAGATAAACCATGCACAAAGTAAAGCTAACTTGATGATATATTTTTTTATAACATATAAATGAACATTGTTACCATTTGTTCCAGAAGAGTGTTTTGTACACACAAATGATTTGTTTGTGTTCCAGACCTCACCCTGATTGAAACGCTTATATATGAGGTATTGAAACCGAGGAACAGCAAAGGTGAGAAAAAGACAAAGTAAAAGCAACGTGAAACATTAACAAAAAGACGAGAAATAAATAAACCAAGAGAAAGAGGAGCAAAGACAGACAGAGAAGGACACACACATGTAAGAAAACACAGATAAACCCTAAGAAGGATTAACAAAATTCTGCAAAGTGTTTTGCTTGTGCTGTTCACAACTGTCACCCTATTGCACAACATTTTTTATGCTAAAAGCATGAAAAATTACAACAAAAAGTGGTGCCACAATGTCCACATTTGAGTTCACCTGCCCCGCCCCGCTTTCTGTCCAAATAGACAGTTGGTGTCTAGTGGACATCCCAGGCTCTGGTTGCACAGATAACCCTCACGTGCATATATCCCTTCTCATCAGTCTGCGGCATCCTTCAGTCCCACCAAGCTTTGTCAGCATTAACCGTTGCAGTTGTTTCCCACCCCGCTTCAATTCACCGATGGTCTCTGGTCGCCGCGCCGCTGCTAATTTCTTCATTATTTGTCCCAACCCCACCCCGACCCCCCACCTAAACTGAATACACCTCCTGCTGCATGAGATGGATTTAATCATGGTCATCATCGGCCTCACACTGTGTGGTGTCTACTGGAGCATGCCAGATTGTGCAGTGAATATGAAAAAAAATATGGGATGAGAACTCTTCTCGTTGAAAATACAAGAAATCAATCAAAAAGTTATGCATAATAACTTCCTGTTTTGACCTGTGTGTGCATAAGACAAACATGACATCAATTTTTCATCATGTCACAGCATAGTTTAGATCTTTGATAGTTTGTTTTTAATGTGTTTTCACCTCTCACAACCCAAAATCACCTATGGATTAATTACATTTCTGGTGGAAGAAAGATAAAATTGTTTATGCACAGAGGGGAAAAAATAGTCTATAAACCCTCTGGCTAGATGACAGCAAATCAAAGGAAAACCAAGGAAAAATTCTGCAGCAGGATGGGTTTCAGGCGGTCTGCGGATAAATGTGACGATATTTTCATGCTAAGGTGGGTTCAGTTTCCCACACAGAATCCGTCTTTGTGTCCTGAATGGTAAACCAAGGTTGTTAAGGCATATCTTACAGCAACCAATCCTGTTAAACTTGAGCATTACATTTTTTTTTTCACAGAGACTCAACTTCATTGCTCCCCTGCCAGCCAGTCAGTGAAGGTTTTCTTGGTTTTTTTTCCATCACAATATAATATAAAGAGATGTTTAAGTACCGGTAATGTGATGAATGTTTTATCCATTTGTCAAGGCTCGGGGACATTGTTTTTAACAAACAGTGCATCACGAAGGGAAATAAAAAAAACTGGCGTGAAAAAAGTAAAAGCGCGTGTGAATGTGGAGCGGTTGCTTTATAAGCTTCAGGGGAGAAAAAGAGTCACATCTTTCAGCAATTCACAGTCACCACAAAAGCCTTCTCTTCACACCCTGCTGCTTTTGAAATTACTGGCCCAGGCATACAGATCTGAGATTACCAGATGTTCTGCCCTCTTTGGAGCATGATGATGGCCTAAAAGAGATTTAAACAACTCCGTTCAGTCCAAGATTGTCTCCAGTCAGCTCACAGCCACAATGGGCTCCACTGAGAGGATGTCAGTCCTCCCTGTGAGCGCCTGCCGGGCAGTGAAAAGCACATGTGCATCTTTCAGGTTGTGGGACTGACTTGAAGAAGGGTGACTCTGCTGTGAGGAAGCTTGGCCCGGGTGTGACCAAACGTTCCTTGGCCTCGAGGAGTCCTGGTTGTCGGGCCAGGCAGTTCTGTGACAGGGAGCGTGAGGTACTGCAGGGCGAAGCTCCGGGTCCAACCCGACCACTGCCCGTCGTCTCTTCCTGCACCTGTCAACGAGGAGCTGGAGCTCCTGGCGGAAAGTGGGGTTCAGACAGCAGTAGATGAAAGGGTTGTAGCAGGTGGAGCTCATAGCTAGCCAGTGAAAGCAGAAGTAAAGGGCATTAGAAGAATGGATGGCCTGGCTAGACAGCAGCACCACGTAGCAGTTGAGGGGAAACCAGCAAACGGCAAACACTCCGACCACCAGAAGCAACATCGCCAGTGTTCTCCGGCGCTTCCTTCTCTGCGTGGCATGCTGAGCTGTTGTGGTGTCACCGATGGCATTGTGGCGCCACAGTCGACGGGCCACTATGGTGTAGGAGGCAGTGATGATGAGGAGGGGCAGCAAGTAAAGCAATATGAAGGTCAACAGGTCAATGTACTGCCAATAGACATCTGACGGCTCTGGGAAGTCTGGGACACACAGGCTTCGCTCTTTCTCCTTACTGTCAGGAGAAAGACAGAAAAGACAGAAAATACTACAGTACTGTGCAGAAATCTTTATATTTTGTTAGGAAAAATGGGAAATAAGTACAATGATTTATCAACATGTGCAAACATAAATGGAAATACAGAATATATATGGTAATGATTGATTGTATGACCACCTTTCATTAACCCAGCCTGAACTCTCTAAGACAAGGTTCTTCTAATTTCAATAAGTAGTCTTCAGGAATAGTTCTCCAGGCTTCTTGAAGGACATTCAAAACACCTCTTTGGATGTTGGCTGATCTGTCAACATGATCCCAGCCTGCTTCAATAATGTGGATGCCTGGGCTCTGGGGAGGCCAATCCATGACTTACAGTGTTTTTCTATAAGTCATCGATTTGAACCCAACATTTCTAATTGGGTTTCCTGATTTTCAGTGCAGGTCTGGTGTAATGCTTCTGCCTTCTGGGGTACCTCAAGGATCTCTTTTAGGTCCGATTCTCTTTTTGCTGTATATACTCCCTCTAGGCCAAATTATCAGAAGTTCCAATAATATTTCTTATCATCTCTATGCTGATGACATTCAGTTATACTGTTCTTTCAACACTTCTGAGTTTTATAAATTGTCGTGTTTAAATAATTGTCTGTCAGAAATCAAACAGTTGTTAAATGACAATTTCCTCCAGTTAAATGCAGATAAAATAGAAACCTTGACCTGATCACATGCTCTCAGAAATTAAGCAGCATATCAGTTTTTTAGACCCTTCATTTCAGTCGAGTCTCAGAAACATAGGTGTTATATTTGACAGTTCATTTTCTCTTGAGAAACACTCTAAACAACTTGTCCGGAACTGTTTTAATCATCTAAGAAACATTTCTAAACACAGACTACTGGCGTCAAAGGCAGAACTTGAGATGATTCTTCATGCTTTTATCTCTTCTCGTTTGGATTATTGTAATGGTCTTTTTACTTGTCTCAACAAATCAGTTCTGGATCGCCTTCAGACTGTACAGAATTCCGCGGCAAGACTTTTAACTGGCACAAACAAGAGGTCACACATTACTCCAGTTTTGGCTTCTCTTCACTGCTTGCCAGTAAATTTTGGGGTTCATTTTAAAATTTTAGTTGTAACTTTTAGAGCTCTGCAGTATATCTCCAGTATATCTCTGACCTGTTGAAGCCTCATGCTTCATCCCGAGCACTTAGGTCGTCAGGTCAGAGGTTACTGGTGGTCCCACGTACTAGGTTTAAAACATGTGGGGATCGGGCTTTTCAGGCACTGGCACCAAGGGTGTGGAACTCCCTGCCGTTGTCTTTACGCTGCCTAGACTCCATTGACTCCTTTAAAAAGCAGCTGAAGACATTTTTATACAAATGAGCTTTTAATTTATTTTTTCACTGTTTTATATTATTTTATTTGTATTTCTGATTTTATTGTGAAGCACTTTGTGATTTATATCTGTGAAATGTGCTATATAAATAAATTTTACTTGCTTACTTACTAATGTGGCATACCAAATCACCCTTATCCGTTCAGTGAGAATGGCTTCTTGACAGCCACCCCTCCATTTTCTTATGAGGCTTCAGTGAACTTCAGTGAAACTGAAGGGCCACATGCATCTCTCAGGTCATGAACAGTAAAGCAGCAGGTCTTTGTTAGAGATTTTCCTATTTCTTAAGGACTTGACACTCACCTACTGTAGATGGGGGTTTTTTTTTAGGCCTGCCACTTTTTTTACTCTTATCCAGTTTCCTCAATTTTTTTAAGGACACACCACGTCATATGCCAGGCTTTTTGATAATAGTTCTTTGGGAATCACATTACTGGTTCAAAAATAGTATTTTATGTCTGTCAAACATTATTATTTTTGGCATTTTTAACTGATTCAATTAAAGAAAATAAAACACATGAGGCACTTTTGTGGCAGGGTGCTGGTTAAAATAAAATAAAGTTCCCAAAAATACAACTGAAAATTGGTTCTTTGTTCTTAATGTCTCCTATGTATAGACCCACTTCTGGGTCATCTGTTGAATAAGGTGCGTTTTTATGTTTGAATGATTCATAGTACAGTGTTAAGTAACAATTACAAAAACATTCCTCTGAAAATGGTCAGATACAAGGACTGGACTGAAAGTGAGTGAAAAATCAGCCAATATCCAAATAAAAACTTTGAAGGACTTTCAGAAAGCCTGGAGAGCTATTGCTCAAAACCACTTTAAATTTGCAAGAAAGTCTGACTGGTGGTGCAGCTCGAGCCTTTACCCAGTACTGTATATTAATAATCATTGGCTATTGTTATTTCATAGAGAAATATGAATTAAAAAAACATTTATCTCTGATCCACTGAGTTTACTAGTTCATAGTTATTTTAAACTTATTCTAGTTCTTCATTTTTCATTGTTATCTGATATTTTTTTAAACCACAGAGTAAAGAAAAATAGTCACTCAGTAATTAATTATGAGTTAATTATTCATCAGATTGTGTATGACTTTATTGCATTTTTAATTTTATACAAAAATTATGGATAAACATTAATCAGAGCAGGGAATATACGGTATAAGTACACATATTAGAAATACTTAAGCCACTTTCTCCCCTTTAATCAGACATGAGTGCAGGGGGAAGGGACCTCTGACAAATATCTGCAAACATTTCTTTGGTTTTATCCACATTAATTTGGAGGAAAAACTGCTCACACCAGTTAATGAATTCATTAAGAACTCAGCCGTGATGTTGCTTCACACCCCGCAGAAGGCTCATAAGTCTTTGGTGTATTTAAGGGCAAATCTTCATCTGTGTTTGCTCTGATTCTCACTAGTATATAATCCAGTGGAATTTGATGATCTTTTGTTAAAAGGTCAGAGAGCAACCACACTGTGTAAAATCCATATTAAATTTTGATAAGCGCCTGAATGTCATTAAAATCGGATGAAAAGTGACAGTTCTGCACAGATAAATACATTTATACATTTTCTCTAAGAGATAAAAAAAATTCTTTGTACACGATTAATTTCTGCTTGTACACACTTTGAATTTGGAACTCTGGGGATGTGTGACTTCTCAATTAGCTAATAAGTCTCCTTTGTAGATATGACTCCTGTGTAGCTCTTCCAATTCGCCAGACTGCTTTTGTGCTACCATGTCGAGCATTCCAGTTTTCATTTTGCTTCTTTGACTTTGTTGTGTCGACTTTTGGCTACTGTTTTCGCCTACTTAACTTATTACTCCTGTGAATGAGTTCATTCTTTTTAAATCAAGCCAATATTTCTTTTGGGGTTTTTTTCTTTAAATCTGACACAGAGCAAACCTGTTCCACATCCATCAGCATATAAAGTAGAGAACCTCCATCTCCATAGCTAACCCCACTGAATTGTACCTTTACATAATGACTGTGAATCATTTTACCTGTATGTAAAGGTCAGGAGTTTTTGGTAGATTGCATGTGGGAGGGAGAAGCAGCTGGCCATTATCCAGATAACGGCGACCCAAACACCACCTTGTGCGGGAGACATGCGAGGCCTCAAAGGATGCAAAATCACCTGAGAATCACCACACACAGATCAAAGTCAGTGCAAATGCATACACTTCAGATCAATATCAATCACCAGTCTGTGCCCAGGGAAGTAGAAAGAAAGATTAGAGCATGTTGTTTTACAAGCGTGGCTCCAACTAGTCGAAAACAGCGTACTACTGCAGTATAACCAACTGCTGTTTCTCAGCCTCTAGCTGTTTTTGTTTGTGCCGTACTACAAGCCAACTACAGTGTGGAACATAAGATAATAAAATGTCAGAGGAGGAAGGTCTCGGTGTGTATTTAGTGATGAGCAGATGTGTGAGTGAGGAGGCGAAATGTCCCTGATACACAGATTAGTCAGGAGAGCAAGTGAAAAGGAAAGGAATAAAAAGCTTTTTGTTCACTTCAGTTCAATAAGATTAAAAATACTGGTCAGTTACTGTGCCTTCTCCACAACAAAAAGCACGACATAACTGTTGAAATACACTTTTTTTCCTCCTTGAATTAAAGTTTTATTTTGGTCAAGTTATGCAGTCACGCTGCCTCTTGGTCAAAAAGTCCTTGCAAAGCGTACAGAGATGGTTTGGCTCATTAAGCTGCTGCAAACACAAATACAGTCCCACTCAAAATAAAGATCTCGTCCTTCATGCTTTATCTTGGGACCCATATTATGGAGATTCAATGAGTTTCATAAAGACATGCCAGCTGGGAGCAAATCTCAAATTTTGGCTCATCAAACTAAAGTTGTTCGCGTTTCTCGGCCCGAGCAGTTATAATTGTCCTGTTCGCCCTCGGCGCTGGTTTCTGTGTGGCAATTCAACAATGAAGGCCTGATTTTTACAATCGCCTCTGAACACCTTACGTTTGGATGTGCCTGCTAATTAAACTCAGGGAAGTATTTACGTGAGCTCTACTCTGTGGTGATTGGCAATTTCTGAGCCTGGTAACTCTGATGAAGTCATTCTCTGCAGCAGAGGTAATTGTTGGTATTCGTATCTCTAATGTGACCCCCTTCTATTTGATGTTTTTTCGGACCACATCCAAAGAAACTTTCATAACTGACTTTTTCCAGACTCACTGACTGTTACGTCTTAAAATACCAATCAACTGTCTTTTGTCTTTACATATTTTAACAGCTCTTTTTAACTACTGTGGTTAAGCAGAGCTTAAATGTGCTGTATACCCAGGGGTTATGGCATAACTAATGGATCCTCTGCACCACTTACTGGACATACAACTGAACGCTTTCTCTAATATATCCTTCAGCTCCACTGCCACTAGGATTTCAATTCAATTTCAATTTCAATTTCAATTTATTTATATAGCACTTTTCACAGGATAAAAACCACAAAGTGCTTCACAGTAATATAAGACAGAAATACATAAAATACATTAAAATACATTAATAATCAAACATACAGCACAAATCTAATTAAAAGCCAATCTAAATAAATGAGTCTTAAGCTGCTTTTTAAAAGAATAAATACAATCAAGACAACGTAAAGATGGAGGGAGAGCATTCCACAACCTGGGGGCCACCGCTCTAAAAGATCTATCACCTCTAGTCTTAAAACGAGTTCGTGGGACGACCAACAGCCTTTGATTAGAAGATCTCAGGCTGCGAGAGGGAGTGTGGGGTTCTAAAAGATCGGAAATGTAGGCAGGGGCATCACAATTCAAAGCTTTAAAAGTCAGTACCAAGATTTTAAAATGAATTCTAAAATGTACTGGAAGCCAGTGTAATGAACGTAACACTGGTGTAATGTGCTCTCTTTTTCGTGTCTTGGTTAAAAGCCTTGCAGCAGCATTCTGGACTAACTGGAGACGCTCAAGATTCCTTTTGCTCAAACAAAGAAAAAGGCTGTTACAATAATCTAAGCGAGATGAAATAAAAGCATGAATAACCATTTCTAACTCAGATTTAGACAGCAAAGTTCGCAGTTTGGAGATGTTCCTTAGCTGAAAAAGGCAATTCCTAATTAACTGTCGAGAGTGTTGCTCTAGGGACATGGCAGAATCAAAGATCACACCAAGGTACCTGAGGCTCAAGTGAACAGATGAGCCAAGAGAACCAAGGTGCTGTTTGATTAGAGATATCTGGTTGTCGGGGGCAATAATTAATGTTTCTGACTTCTCAGAGTTCAACTGTAAGTAGTTGTCACCAAGCCACTGTTCAATGGAAGCTAAACAATTAATTAAAGAGGACAGTTTATGGACTTCCATCGGCTTAAAAGAGCAATAGAGCTGGATATCATCCGCATAGAAGTGATAAGACACCTCAGGGAACTGCCTAATTATAAGTCCTAGAGGTAACATGTACAAAAGAAAAAGAATAGGACCCAGAACTGAACCCTGCGGTACCCCACATGTCAGATCCTTAGAATGTGACATAAACCGATTCGCAAAAACACTAAAAGATCTGTTGGAGAGGTACGACCGAAACCACTCCAGAGCAAGACCGGACACACCGACTATGTCCCGGAGCCTGTTAATCAGGATGGTATGGTCAATGGTGTCAAAGGCAGATGTCAAATCCAACAAAACCATGACTGAGGATGCTCCAGAGTCAGCTGACATCATAATGTCACTGGAGACTTTAAGTAATGCGGTTTCTGTTGAGTGACTTTTACGGAAACCTGACTGAAATTTGTCATAAATTTCATGTTTTTCTAAAAAAGTGGTAAGTTGATCTGCAACTACTTTTTCCAGAATTTGGAAGCTTAGAGATAGGCCTATAATTCTTAAGCTGAGTTGGATCCAGACTGCTCTTTTTTAATACTGGCTCAACAACAGCATGCTTACAGAACCTTGGAACCACACCTGTTAAAAGAGAGGCATTGCATATCTCTACAATAGAGGGGCCAATGACAGAGAGAGCATTTTTGAAAAGCCCAGCAGGTAGAATGTCATTTGCACAAGTGGTAATTTTCATTTTATCCACCAGGAGTGAAAGGTCATGTAAGGTCATTGGGTTAAAAGCTGACAGTAAATGAGGGGGAGGTGGCCCAGAGACACAAAGAGATGATATTGGCGAACCAATGCTCATACGGACTTGATCAACTTTATCCACAAAGAAATTCAGAAACTCATCACTCTCAGATATAGAGGTCACGGGTACTGGGTGGACCACGGGGGAAACAATAGAGTTTATGGAGTCAAACAGTACCTTGGAATTTCTCTTGCTTGATGAGATTAACTGAGAAAAATATCCTGATCTGGCTGTTTTTATGGTTTCATGTAAGGAAACCCAAAGTTCCCTAAGGTGGAGCCTGTGAACTTCGAGATTAGTTGATTTCCAAAGGCGTTCTACTTTTCTACAGAATCTTTTGACCTTCCTGACATCATCATTTATCCATGGATGAGCTCTTTTTGAGGCAGCAATGACAGATTTCATAGGTGCCACTGAATTTAAAATCTCCAAGCAATGATTGTTAAAACACTGTGTAGCAGCATCAGCATCAGTGCAGCCACTGATCACATGAGGGTCCAACATATTAGAAAACTTTAATGCAACATCCTGATTTATGAACCGCTTATGGAACATGAGATTAGAAGGTGGTGTGTACAGAGGGAAGCTAAGACTAAAAGTAACGCAGGAATGGTCACTCACTTGTATGTCCTTAACACAGACATTAGTTATGTCTAAGCCAAGGGAAAACACAAGGTCCAGGGTGTGGCCTTTAACATGGGTGGGTCCAGAGACATGCTGAATAAAATTAAAAGAATCTGTAATTGATAGAAAGTCAGAGGCCATGCTACAGCTAAGATCATCCACGTGGAGGTTGAAATCCCCAATCATTAAGACTTTCTCCAGTTTAATAATGGAAGATAAAAAGTCCGTAAAATCTTGAATAAAAACACCAGTGGGGCCGGGAGGGCGGTAAATTAAAACACAATAAAATATATCTGAAAAACCAACCTTAAGAAGTTGTGACTCAAAGGAAGGGAAAAACTCAGAGTTCATAATCCTGCAAGCGAGATTGTCTCGGTGAACGGTGACCAGACCACCACCACGACGGCCCAAGCGCGGAGTCCCGATGAAGCGACAGCCGACCGGGCAGAGTTCATTGAGGTGGATAAATTCATTCTCCCGCTGCCAAGATTCCGTGAGAAACATGAAGTCCAGACTATTACTGCTAAAAAAGTCATTCAGTACAAATGATTTGTTGGCTATGGAGCGAGCGTTTAGGAGAGCGATCCGAAGCGGAGGTGACAGGCTGACGTCATCAACAGCTGATTGACGGGGAATTGACAGCAGACATCTGGAACGAGGGCGTAGTCTCCCGGTACCCCTAGCTGTGGAACTGTGGTCTTGTAGAATACATAGGATACATAGAGAAAATCTATAGCATCTCACACAATAATACCTGCATCCATTTTAGACCCAAGCTCTTCATTATGTCATATTTAAATTTTGGTTTCTTTAATTGCTTTTTCAAAAAATGATCTTTTACCAAATTACACCATCCCTCCTCTTATCCAAATCAGTTGAAGCCAATCCCCGCTGTCATAGGGCGAGATGACACCAATCTGCCAGGGCTAACACATAGAGACATGCAACCATTCACACTCACGCCTACGGCCAATTTAGAATTGTTAATTTACCTGAACCCCACTCTCCAGTTTCTCCAGCTCCAACTGTGTAAGCAGCAAGTGCACAGTACCCATGCAAACTGGATTTGAACCTAAGACCTTGCTGTGAGGCAAAAAGGTCTTCTTATCCCCAAACTACATCTTCAGTGTAATTTGTTTACCTTTCTTAACTTTTTTACTCTGCAATGTATTATTTATTTTGTTAATATCATTTTTTGCCACAGTAACTTTCTAGATTTTTGGATAAATAAGGCATTTTAGTATTATTAAGGTGGACTGAGACCTTCTGAAAGAGTGTTCAAACACCTTCAGTTTTTGACTAATAAAATCTTACAGGCAGTTTAATACAATAAAAAATGCCGTCAGTCAGTTCACTTTTCATCTGCTGCTGCCTGCCAGTCCTTCCAGATGATTCACCAATGAAAGTAAAGTCATCCCATGGTGCCACCTGCAGACTCTGCAAGCATCCTTATTTTCTTGTCATCACTCTCATGCATACAGATGTCAATAAAGTTGCAGTATTTGTACTTCAGCATTTAGCAAGTACCACTGAAGGGGTGTGAGTAAAGACTTTTGTAATGAATGCAAACGTGCATGGGACAGTAAATACAGGTCTTACTGGCTGTTGTGCAGCATTGTGGTAACACTGACACAGACAGACTGTGGTTATTTATAGATGAGGTCATGAGTAGCAGCAGAGACACAAGAGGTAAAAGAAAAAAAGTTTAAAACTATATTTTGGGCAAAGTCTGCATTTAATATTATATTTTTTTTAAATCAGGTTTTAGTGGATAGTCTGTACATGTGTTTCCATTTTCTTTTGACCACTGAAATTAAAGTTAATTTAGATAATGTCTCAAAATAGCTTCCAGAATAAGTGCCCATTTCATCATGGCTGATGAGTGCCAGGACAAATTCTATCTTTGCACTAATTTTATTAGTGCTTGAAAAGACGGCAATTTCTTTAGGTTCCCAAAGGCATTTCACCTTTCATCCAAGAGCCTGAGCAATAACTGTTGGAGAGTCCTGGGTATTTGAAGCCCAGTGAGGATTATCCCCCCCATCTTATTAACACAGGGGACAGACACAGTCTTAGCTCACAGTTTTAAAAGGCTTATTGGACAAATCACTAAGTTGTTATGATTCTCTTAAGAATCTTTTGTGTTTAGAGTGAAGTTAAGGTAAATAAGCCTTACTTGGGATTTTCCAGATGTGAATCGTGGATTGTCTGATGGAACAGCAAGCAGGCACCCAGTTAGGTAAGGCGAGCAGCGTGGAGCATGGGTATGCAGGTGAGTGTGGCTTTGGGCTTGAGTGAAACTTGGGGATGCAGGTAAGTAAGAAATCAGGTTCATAGAGTTAGCCCCAAACAGGCAACCAGAAGGCAGAAAGAGAAATGAAATTAATAAATGTAAATAAGTTGGAAGGAAAGCAAATGGCTAGCCTAATTACCACCATGGGAGGTGTAATGATCTGATGAAGATCTGCCATCCTTCCGGCCATTAAATACTCAGGAGAGGAGACTCAGAACAAGGAATCAGAGAGAGGGCCATGCCTGAGGGGGATCCCAGGGAAGCATTTTCCCATCACTTCGCCTGTGTGGAGAAAGAAAACTAAAAAAACGAGTGAGAGGAAAAGGAAGACAAACATAAAAACCTGAGCCTGCCCAGACCATGACACCATCTGGAGGTGGTCCATCACACGAGCCGAGGTTTTACCATCACTTGGGCCAAAGTGTAAAGCCTCATTAGGAAATTGCCATATTCGACAATCATGTTAGCTACCGAGGTCACCTGAGGCAAGGTGTGGGTAGGGGTTGAAACGCCTGGAAACAGATCTCAAAACTGCACTGTAGGTGTCAGAAGTCACCATCTCTGTTCAACTATGATCATTCACAGTGGTCATAGACTGCCACCTTAACTCCTCTCTGTCATCTTCTGCGGTCGCACTTTTCTCCTCTCCTCCTCCTCCTCTCCCTTAGCTTCCCTGCTTAGCCTCTTGTGTCCTTGTCTAGTCTCGTGTTTTTTGTATTACTTTTCCCTAGAACACTCTCTCACAGTCTGTTCTCTAAAACCTAAAAGAGAATTATGGATTTGTTCAACTGGTCTCTGAATGCAATTGACATCCCTTTCTCAACGAGAAGTCTGGGCTTGGGTGAGCCTGAGTGCTGAAGATAGCTACCTATTCGGAACCATGGTAACAGGGTTCTTGCTGATCAGAGCTGGCTTGGCCCTGACTTACCGGAGAACTAAGGAAGCGGAACTGGCTGTTCAAACCCCTACAAGGCTCCCCGCTGGGATTGAAACGATGGGAAGAGGCGTGAGTTTCTCAAAATGGGCTCATTGAGTGCAGCATGGATAAGATCTTAGAAAGGCTTACGGCTGCCGTGAATACTCAGAATAAGATCTCTGAGTGCAGACTGGATTACATCTCGGAAGGGCTCGCTCGGCATAACATCTCTGAGCGTAAACTGGATGACATCTCGGGGAGGCACACTGTCGTGAGTTCTCAGAATCGGCTCTTTGGGCACAAGAATGACAACATCACAGAGCGCAAGTATGGCGAAGCTCGCGGCTCTCCAACGGGAGATTGAGAGACCAATGTTGGACTGTAGAACTGCTTGGAAATTCATATGAGCTGTTTGCACTAAAGTAAAAAGCACCATCACTCATGCAGATACCCCTTCGGCACCAGCTGCGGTTGCAAGGCTGGAGCTGAACAACAACACCCTGATAACGACTGTGTTTAGACCGTTCTTCCCATTCCATACAAGGCCACCTGGGTTGGCTGGAAGACTGTTTACTTAGCCTGGCAGGGCGAAGGACACTGTCTCAGCTGAACTCTGGACATACACACACATGCACACAGACATTTATACACATGCAGACATACACTCATCCCCCTTCCCCCCTCCAAACGCCTTCGATGCTTATTCCCTTCCGATGCTGACGGTGGATCATGGAGACCAGCACATAGGCTGCAGGCCCGGATGTACTGTCTACATTGGCTGTCTCTCACCCTTTACCCACCCCTGTTGCTTGTCATGTGTTTTTTGGTGTATTAAGAGTTTTCTTTTTTTTTTTCATGTGCTATGTGCAGAGGTGTTTTTTTTTCTGTTCTCAAACTGATCTCCCTGTTGGAGCTCAGTCTGGGAGGAGTTATTTTTTTTCTCCTTATCTTTCCTCATGTTGTGCTTTTTCCATGTTATACCTCTCTGACCTGTCTTCCCCACGTGATGTTTGTGTAATGTATGTATGGTCGGAGGGTAAGATGGCGCCGCCATTGCGTGCAATAGGTCGGCAGCCTTATGAAATTTCCCCTTGTGGGACTAATAAAGGTATATCAAATCAAAATCTTGGTCCAAAATTTGAGCACTTTAAATGCATGTGCCTGTTGAGCTGGCTCTCCCACGTTGTGCAATGCATTTGTTGGTTTCCTTTACTATAAAGTAGGAACATTCCTCACTGCATTGGACAAAATACAATATGTTGCTTAGTGTAGCCATTTGGATGTTTTGTCCTTGAATCATTGATGAATTGGGTTTGTCCTCCCTGAGTCCCTCCACCAGTTGTTTTAGAACTGAAGAAGCCTCTTGGATGAGATTAGAAATGTCTACATGGAGATAAAGAGGTCCAGTCTTTTTAAGCACTTGTGCTTAATAGCACTCAGCCATGACAGTACATGTAACATACAACGTGATGCAACTGACTAAACCCACATAAATGCAGTAAACCTTAGAACCAGCAGCAGCACAGGTCACTCAGTGGAAAACTAATTTACCAGAGTTCACAATATAAAAATATTATGTGACTTATTTCCAAGTGAGTCATTTCCCCCTCTCCATTGTAAAACCGGAACTTCACCCACCTGCCACATCTCACTGCTGGGTTACATGCCGCTGTATGCCAGCAGTACCGCTGCACTCACTTGTTAACTGAAAGTAAATACAAGTCACAGTCCCATAAAACTGGTTGAGACATTGTCACATGGTGGCTGTTTTAGGCAATCCAAAAACATTTTGCGTTGTTTAAAGAGAACCTTTTACATCGAACTCCATATGTTTATTCTCACGCTGTACTGCAGTAGCGCTGCATGATTCACAGGTCAAAATAATCTTTATTTATGTCATACTGGGCCTTCATTCAGCTGCCCTCCATCTAAGCCAGCAATCTCCTGATTAGCCGAACATCAGAAATAGAAGCAGCATTTGAACAGCAGGCATATAGGGCACATAGCTTTCAAGTCTTTAGTACTGCTCTACCATGTGGGTACTAAATTAAAAAGTCTGAATAACCCTTGAACTAACAGGCATATCCAAACTTATGACTGCACAGCTCCTATCTTTCTAGCTCCACAGCTGGGAGTAAAGTTGGTGACAAAGAAAATGGCATATAAATTAATGATTGAAATATTGCAATTAGAAGGAGAAAACACTGCTGAGATGTATAAATACTACATCCATTTAAATGCTTTTAAAGCAAAAACAAGAACCACAAGAAGCTTGTGGCTTTTTTAATTAAGAAGAATATTACAGAGGGTAATTTTTAGTCTCCCTCAGCTTCATCAGTGAGATATGTAAAGTCACGATTCATCAGAGAAAAAATATACTTCAGATTAATTTCCACCAGCAGCATATGTCACATTATTTATCAGAGCTGTTTTTAATAATGTGCCCTGTGCCCTGCTGTTTATACTTTTCATGATGTAGAGGGTCAATATTCATGTCCAGTGGTTGTTATGGAGGTTTAACTGGATTTCAGGTGATAAAAGTCCATAAACGAAATGTATATAAACAGATAACTCCAAGTGTTAGCACTGTGATGATTCACTGCATTCTAAGCAGGTCTGTTGGCCCTGTATACACACTTTTAGGGGTCCATTAGCGGAGCTGATCAGGCTTTCAGGTATGCAAGTGTGATCCTTGAATGACTCAGTGACCATAGATGTTAGAACTGTTGGTTTGCAGTCATTAATGCAGGGTCACATGTATGTTAATGGATTCTTTGAGGCAGTAAGCTGCAGAGCACAGAGATAGGGAGAAGCTGAATATGTTAAATAACTCATGAGCCAGTTCAGCAGCACAGTCTGATCTGCTGCTTTGTTTTTAGACAGTAGTCCAAAAGTGGCCCTTGCTGTCTCTTCATGCCTAAAAATAAGAAACAGAGTGAGCGGGGAGTTTGTTATCTTTGTCCTGGATTGGTGAGTGAACATTGGTCCTTTAGAGCTTTTCTCTCCAAATCATTCTTGTGTCGACTGCTGCAATAAATAAAAAGCATGAAGACATGTCTCCATTCTGTGTTAATATAAAAATTCAAGGCTAACACTGCTCTTAGACATACTCCAGTCACAGCCTTGTCCTTTGCAGGTTTCTTTTAGTTTTCTTAGAATTGGCCCAAAGTGTAAGCAAAAACGCTTTACTGGCTGTAGACTACAGTGAAATTGACAGGTACACCCACTTCTGTGATTTCACAGAAAGCTTGATGTCTCTGCCATCAAATTGTAACAGGCCTCTAGTATGATACCTACCAATAAATCACATGTTGCCCTGAAAAGAACAGGTAAAGTGGATAGTGTGTTTTCATCTCTCGCCTCTGCCAAGTCTTTCTTTATTCAAATTTGTTCCAAATGTACTGAAAGTGCATCATACAGTTAATCTTTCACATTACCAAATTCGGAATAAAGTGGAATATAAACTCAAATAATATAAACACCGCCAAGCATTTAATTTGTTACTCATAGCCAATAATTAAACATTTTCCACATAGGTTGACAGGATTACAGTAATGCTGATTTGCACTTTGCTAAAAGCACATTTGTGTAGTGGGAAACCCTGCAGAAATATGGCAGAGATAGCAGAATTAAGATTATAGTGAATAACTTTAATAATTATTGGAGACACATGCAAAATAGCCTGTGAACTCGTCGACTTATTTATATGTACAGGATTGGTGCTGTACAAACAAAACTGCTACTGCCTACTAGCACTACTACTATTGACAAGTCAAGCATAGTGGCTCTGGCAGATGCCAAGGCAAAAACTAGATCCAGGTTCAGCAGGTTCAGACTTCCCTCTCACTGGCTACCTCCAAGGCATTTCCAAGCCAACCGAGAGATGCATGCTCTTCGGCACAAGCCCTGGGGCACACCCAGGGCTTCCTTGCAGCATAACATGCTTAAAACAACTCAAATAGGAGGCACCTTGGAGGCGTCCTTGTCAGATGCCCAAACCACCTAAACTGACTCCTTTCAATGTGGAGGAATAGAGGCTCCACTCTGACTCATTCACAAATGCCGAGCTCCTCGGCCTATATTTTGCCATTTCAGTTTGTCAATCTTGCGCTCATCTCTCCCTTCACTCATGAACAAAACCCCAAATTGTTCACCTGGGATACCATGACCTCAGAATTTGAGATGCTAATTTTCATCCCATTTGATTCACCTCCAGCTTGCAAACCTCCCCAGTGTGACCTGGAGGTTGTTGCTTAATGAAGCCAACAAAACCACACCCCCAACAGGATACCCAGTAGTGGTGTGCGATACTGCATATTTTGGTATCGATCCGATACCAAGTAAATACGGGCCAGTATCGCCGATACCAATACGATACCGATACCGATACTTTTCAATAAATAAGGTGGATGCCTCATTGAATTGCTAAATCGCAATTAATTTTCATGACCTTAAGTGTTTTTTGTGATTTTTCCTTTTGTATTATTAATTACTTAAAATCCGGGACATAATTAGGAGAAATAATTAATTCATAATTAAATATAAAAATGCTTTATTATTGTGGCTGCCGTGGTCTGCGATGCTGCTGCAGGTAAGATGGACTCACCTTCACCTTCACTGCATCTACAATCATGCCTCACTGGCTTAAAACCTGTGCGCTGCTTGTGCTGTTGTTGTTTTTGGTGTTGATGTGTACAGCTGGCAGCAGGAGGGCTGCAGTCGTTGAATGTAGGCTACTGTTACAGCAACCGGGTGATCACTGTAAGGGTGGACAGCGCGCGGCTCGGGTGAGCCGGAGGCTGGCGCGCCAGCGGGACCTGCCAAGCTGGAGATGGAGGTCGAGGTGCGCGGGGGTCCTGCCTGAGGGCGGCATGCTGTCCGCTTCGGCCGTCTGCCCAGCTGCCTCTGAGCCCCGGCTCACTTCCACTCCTGCTCCGCCGCCTCTGCTTGCCATATGGGTGGCCATCAGGCCAGCTCCCGGGCTTCCACTGGAGCCGCGGGCGACCGCCAGAGTGGACACTTCCCCGTCACTGGGCCGGGGCATGGGGCACCGATGGTCCGGGCCGATTCCCTCGCCTGCTCGCGGGGTGGGGTGAAGCGGGCGATGGGGGTATGTGGCAGGGCGTGTTCTGCGATGCCGCTGCAGGTTTGGTGGTGGTGATGTGTACGGCTGTTGAATGTACTATTACAGCAACCGTGTGATTATTGTAAGAATAAATGATGCGCGAAGCATGAAAATGCCACCGGGTCTGCTGTGGTGGCGATCCTTTTTTTTTTTTTTTAATCTTAAGTGCACGCAAACCAGTAAGCAAATTAAAACAAATACTGTTGATAAACTATAATACACAAATTACAATTAAAATTCTTAACAACAAAAACAATTGGTAAAAATATAATTAATATGTAAACAACTTAATAACCCCCAAAGTGTCTAAGTCACGTGATGTGTCAGCGCAACACCGAAACATAAGGGGGGGGGGGCAAAGTGTGCCTGCTCTCCGCTGTCACAGGAGCGGCGAGTCCAGCGACCTGGCTGTTTCGTTTTTGCCGAAAGCACAGCGTAGCAAACAAGCAGAACTCAAAGTAAAGAATCGATCTAACCAGGCTAGTATCGATCCGATACCGATCCCGACTTGGGATCGATACTATCGATATTTGGATCGATCCGCCCACCACTAATACCCAGAGTGATGGGGTCAAATGCCTTCTCCTGGATGTGGCAGTGACAAGTGTGAACAGTGGCTCTACCTTTACACTTGACTCAGTAAGTAGGATCACACCATTTTGAGACTGAACAACCTCATTGATAATATCTTATACCTCTAGCAAGTTTTTGCTGTACATGAAAGTGGTCAAAACACGCCTCAACATCTCCACCGATAATGTGTGCAGTATCACTGACAGAAACAGGGACAATATTCGAAAGAATCTGAAAAAGCCTGTTAGATGACAGAGGAAGCAGGCTCTTCCTCTTGCAGTCTGCCATGACAACAACTTCCTTTGTAGCTGTTTACTTTCAGGTACATCTCCTTTTTCATTTAGTCCCAGCTTGCTTCCCACAAACAGCTCATCTCCTCACGCTACATTGCACCACCAATTCTATCAGTCGCATGTCTTGTGGACTGTGGATTAGCTCATGACCAACATGGACAGCAGAGTCCGGACAAGTCCCAGAGAATCTGCACCAGACCCCTAACGTAAGGCCTGCGAACAGGTTATATTTTGCCCCGAAAAGAACAAGAAAGGTATATAGTGGGCTTTCCAGTTTGGGATTCTGCCAAAGTCTGAAGACAAAAGCTAATGCCGCACTAAACCATCGTACTCAGGAGGAGGTGGTGCCCCCTTGTGGTGTAACTTGGGATATCACTCCATGAAGGATCTATCACTGAATCCAAAAATTAGGACCCTTATTTAACAAAATTACAAATGAAAAACATTTAAAGCATAAAAAATAAGTAAAGTGCATAATGTGACCACATATTACTTTGAGTTATAAAATTCACCAGCACTGACAGCACAGTGAGAGACGCACACTATAGCTGTGTCCCACCCCCATATTTAATGTTCATTCTAATCAGGTTTTGAATGTTTGGTATATTCACACTGGAAAATGAAAGAAAATTTAAAAAAAAAATTAAAAAAAATGTCCTTAGGGCACTCACTGTGTGTGCATACTAAGTACTCTTTTAGTTTAACTTTTTGAGATGGCTTTGATGGACACTAGGTTCCCATAATGCACTACACAGAGGAAACTAGATGTCTGATGTTTGAAAAACTCCAGTAACAAACATTGCAGCAATTGCCCATTTTTACGGGGACTGACATTTTAAATCCTATCTGCCAGTGAAAGCAGCCTGTTTTATTTCATTCTTCTACTTTCAAGAATAAACAGAATAAGAAACCTGTTGGCTGTGCCTCAGGACACACACTCAGCAAATTGTTTATTTCTTTCCATTTATTTTGCATTCATGGACACGAACTGTCACATTTTTTGGTGAGAGTGAGCACAAGTTTGTAAGTAATGCATTTCCACAGGAAGCAGAAAAAGCAGGGACCATCACCATGGCAACTAAAACAGCAGAGCTTTTAAAAAAAGAAGCAACAACTGTATTTTAATCCAAACCATGATCTTTTAGCAAAAACTACCTCTGTAGTTTTTGATACCTAACAAGTTGTTTTTATTGCTTAACCCTTTAAAGCCTGAACCATGAAACAATTGTCAGAAAATTTTGAACCATCTGAGAAATTTCCATAAATGACTTTTCATTTGTATCATATTTGCTACATCTTTTTTTTTTAATTATTTAAAAATGTATTACGCAATTTATTTAGGTTTTTCAGGAGGGGAAAAAAAATCACACTGATGATGAAGAAGTCTCAAAAACTCATGAAAAAAACTGTATGTATCAAATATGGTACACTAAGCGTTAAGGAGTTAAACCAAACAAGTCAACAAAAAAAAGTATGTCTTTTGTTTATTTACCACTTAATAAAAATATAGGTAACATCCAATCCTGAATCTTGAACTACTGACCTCAGATTTAATTAGATGGCAACTTATTATTCTAGTCAGCATCATGGCTGAACTTCACTGTACTTCTTAATGAAAGCAAATATGTAGCACCTGCAGCAGTTCCTTGTCATTTGACCACTGGGCTTTTTAGGCTGGGGTTTGTCCAATATAACTTGAAATGCATTTCCTGAAAGTGACTCGTGACAAGCCTTGAATGCCGGGTCCTTATTCTTCTGTGTTTGTATGAATTTTGTTTCTTTCTTTTGTTTCTAGAAAGAATTGGCATTTGTTGTTGTTCTTGTTGTTGTTTTTGCCTTGGAGACCCTTAGGGTTTTTTGTTATGCTTTTTCTTGTTTTGATTTTATATTTGTTCATAATCATTTTCTTACATGTTTTTGTTAATTGGCATTTTCTGAAATAAAACAATAACAGAGGTGGTAGTGAATTAGGATCTGTTATGTTACTTCCGGCACCACACTGGAATCCAAGTTAAGGACTTAATAGTCAGCTATACAGTGTCCTGTATGGGCCAGCTTTGACCCATGAGCCACACTTTATACACTATTGATTTAAATTCGACTGAGCTGCGAGTAAATATTTTTATAACAGGCTGGGTAAGTTTGACTAATTGGTTGTTGTTTAAAATGCCAGCATTTGCTGGAGAATTTTCAAGGTTCAGTCTGTGCTATAGAAACTAACAACGCTTATTGTGCTTAAAATTCCCAGAAATTAGACTTCAGTTTGTTCATTTCGACCTTGCAGTTTTGCAGCTATTTTGAGTCAACTGTGTAAACCTTTTTAGTTAGAAATGTTAAATGCTTGAGCACTATCATACATTTTCTTATGAAAAAGTGAAGAGCTTTTAGGTAGACTTAAAAATCTGAGAACTATTCCTCCAACACTGGAAAATACTCAATCAAAATAGAGAAGGGAGGCAGAAAAAAACCACAGTTGTGAATCAGAGAGCCCAGATCAAGAGAGCCAGATCAAATTGTTACCCGTGCGTAGTTAGTTTTCCTGAGTCAGCACTGGAGTAGACACAGTGAGAAGAAGCTCTCAGTTATCTACCACAATGAAGCTAAAAAGGTCACTACTTATTTAAACCAACATAGATGAGAAGTTATTTAAATACAAAACAAGGCTCACAGCCTCTAATTTTGAGGCAAGCGTGAATTTTCCTTTGAAACTCAAAATATGTGTTACTAGAATATAAAAACTCCCATGGTACATCAGTAAGCTTTAGCTACAAGGTACTAAATCATGATTATCCAACACTAAAGCTGCAATATGTAAAATAATGATTTTTTTTTTGTTCTGGGAGCTTTTCAAGGTGTGTACTTTTTCTTGTTTTGAGTCATGCAAGGTAATGTCAAGAAAGTTTGAAGCAATTTCAGACACATCTGTAAAGATTACAGTATTGAAGCTGCAAGGTTGTTGGATATATCAGCTTCTTTATAGAAGTGTGTGGCAGCGTGTGGTTAGTGGCCCGGCTGGATGGGAGGAGTGGAGCAGCGGGTTCAGAGTGTGGTGTCAGGTGAGGCTGATCTTCGCAGCCAGCTGCACGACCCCACAGGCAGGTGACTACAGCCTGGCCCCATGCTGGGGTAGACTCGGCTGCTCAACACCGTGGTCCTTGAACAGTTTATTGAGTGGCTCCCGGTCAGGACAGTGGAATGGTTCCGTTGTCACAAGCCGGCGAGCCTCAAAGCTGTGGTGACACTGGCAGATGACCACCTGGTGGCGTGGCCACCAGCGGGTTACCAATTAGTCCTGGCTCCAGGACCAGGGCACTTGTGCTGAAAATGCCTGTTAATGGAGCTGGGAGAGGTGCTCCAAGTCGCTAGACCTCCGACACCCTCGCCCAGTCCAGGAGATGCATAAGGCATACCATGTGCCAAGGGGGTACACGTCAGGCTATGGTGGATTCAAGCTGTACGCAGGCCCTGGTTCACCAAACCCTGGTTTGTCCAGGGGCATTGCTGTAGGCAGAGTAGATAGAAGTTTGATGCGTGCGTGGGGACATTCATAAATATCTCTTGGTTCCGCTGGAAATTAGGTATAAGGGGAAAACGCATAGAGTGAAGGCTCTAGTTAGTTTGTGCCTGATACACCTCTTAATTTTGGGAACAGAATGGCCCAGGTACAGTAGGTTAATGGGACAGTGTGTCAGGGTGTGTTTACAGTGGGTAGGGACATGCAGGGTTGCTTTGTAATATTTCTGGTGGATTATGCAACATGATATCCTGAAGAAGTGCCGCTGTGCACCAGTTCTGGAAAGAGTGTGGCGTAGACACTGTTTCAGGTCATCTCCTGAGTCAGCATCCCGAAAGAGATGCTGACTGACCAGGGCACTTCATTCATGTCTCACACAGTAAAAGAAATCAACAATTACTGGGAATTAAATCTATTTGGACCACCCTCAGACTGACAGCCTGGTGGAGCGGCTGAATAAGACGTTAAAATCAGTGATTCGTAAGTTCAAGAAAGAGATTCAATATAAGACCTGAGAGCAAAGCTGGACATGTTGGGAAGGTTATCACAAGAAAATTTTTTGCTCCAGGCCCAGGAATGTCAGCAGCAGCTGTACAATAGAGGGGCTAAACTCACACAAATTTCACCAGGGGATAAAGTGCTTGTATTACTCCCTTCTTCTAGATCAAAGTTGCTCGCCAAGTGGCAAGGACCCTTCGTGGTCACACGGCTAGTGGGGGACGTTGACTATGAAGTCGTATGGTGAGACAGGGAGGAGTCACACAAATATATATCACCTCAACCTCTTTAAAGTATGGAGTGAGCCTGAAACTACTTCTTCAGTGAGCCTGGTTAAGGAGAGAGCATGACGGTATGTTCACAGCCCAACAGGTTAAGCAGGTTCTCCAGAGAAGCAGTTACAGGCTTCCTCTATGCTTTAAGGTTGAGGTGATATATCTGTGTGACTTGGGGCCGTAGGGGCCAAATTCCACAATTCCTGCCTCCCTCCATTGTGATGACGATCTCGCACAGGCCCAGAGAGTGGATGTTTCTGCATTACAACAGCAGTTTGCAGATGTGTTCTCCCCCCTGCCCAGCCGTACAAATCACATAGAGCACCATTTTTAAACGCACCCTGGTGTGACGGTGCGTTCACGGCCCAACAGGTTACCTGAGCACAAGAGACAAATTGTGCAAAAGGAATTGGCTGAAATGCTAAAGCTAGGAGTAATAGAAGAGTCACACAGCACTTGGTGTAGCCCCATAGTTCTTGTGGTGAAGAAGGATGGGCCTACACAGTTCTGTGTTGACTACTGCAAGGTGAACAAAGTGTCACAGTTTGATGCTTATCCCATGCCCCGGGTCAACGAGCTCCTGGACTGGTTAGGCACTGCTCGTTTTTTCACGACGCTGGATTTAACCAAGGCAGATTCCCTTATCTGATGGTCCAAGGAAAAAACGGCCTTCTCCACTCTGTACGGTTTGTACCAGTTCGACACACTTCCATTTGGCTTGCGCAGAGGTCCTGCCACTTTCCAGCGCCTCATGGACAGGGTGCTGTGTCCACAGGCTACATATGCCGCTGCCTACCTGGATGACGTTATCATACACAGTGACACCTGGGCGGAGCATATGAAGCGGTGGCCGCCGTCCTGGAGTTCCTGAGGCAGGCGGGGCTCATGGCCAAACCAAACAAGTGTGCAGTGGGACGGAGGGAGGCACAGTATCTGGGGTACCGCTTGGGGAGCGGGCAGGTGCGTCCACAGATGGAAAAAACAGCAACCATTGCATCCTGCCCGTGTCCCAAGACCAAAAAGGAGCTGATGCAGTTTCTAGGACTGGTTGGTTATGGTTTGTGCCCAGCTTTGTGGAGCTGACCAGCCCCTTGACCAACCTCACCCGGAAGGGTGCCCCAGATCTGGTCCAGTGGACGGAGCAGTCCCAGGCGGTGTTTGTGCAGGTGAGGAGGCCTGTCCATGGGGATCCTCTGCTCCACACACCTAGCTTTTTCCTCCCTTTTATTCTGCTGAGCAACACCTCGAACAGAGGGCTCAGGGCCGTTTTGTCCCAGCATGTAAATGGGGTTGACCGTCCAGTGGAGTACATCAGCTGGAAGACTGTCAGACTGGAAGGCCAGGTACAGCACCGTGGGGGCAGAGATGGTCGTGGCTGATTTCCTCTCTCGCTGGTGGAGGGGGGGAGTAGGCTAGGCCGGATGGGTCCGCAGCCTAAGTCGGGCAGTGGGGGTGTGGTTGGTGGCTTGGCTGCAGGGGAGGAGTGGAGCAGCGGGTTCAGAGTATGGTGTCAGGGGAGGCTGATCTTTGTAGCTGGTGAGCATCATCCAATCATGCCTTTCCTATTTCAGTAGCAGCCAGGCTGGAGCCGGGGTTGGTTTGTGCAAAAAAAACCAAAAAATTGCACAAACATCTGGGTCGGTCCGGGTCCTTTTTCCACAAGAAGCTTATAGCTTCTTTGAGTATTTTTTAACAGTGAAAGGAGCAGTGGAGGGACATCGCAAATGATAAAGCTAAGAAAACCTTTTTATTTCAGTCTCTCAGCAGACACCAACTTTCTGTTCATATCTGTATGCTCACAGAGTTTTTCAAAGTTTTACTTTGCTTCTAAGTTATAATTAATATTTTCATATTTTGCAAGACAAAAAAATATTACATTTTTAAATCAGTGTCTGTATGCTACTAATTAAACCACACTGCAAAAAAATAACTGGGCAGTAAAATCTTTGGTGAGCTTCAGGCTAAAATCCTGGCTTGGGAACTGCAGACCATTTTGTTGGATGAGGCTGATGTCCTCTCCTCTGTTCAGATATGGGTTTGACAAAACGAGGGAGAAAAGCTGTAATAATAAGCAAACCAAATTCGATTATATCCTGTGCTGTCTCTTGGTTCCTCTGGCACAAAGCACTTGGATTTAGTCTTTTTTTCTGCAGTTTTCACTTAATAAGCTTTGCCTGGGGTGCTACACACTTCTTTTTTTCCTGTTTGTATTTGCACCACCAATAGGAGTGATAGCTAAACACGACAGAGGAGAACATGGCAGGAACTGTGTGTTTGCTGTGTGTCACAGGTTTGTGTTTCTGACAGAAAAATTCAAAAAGTGAAGTCCACTTGTTTCCTGCTGTCAAAAGCCTGACATATGTTAAATTATGGTTATTGCACTACCTTTGAGGCACTGACAGAGCAGTGGAGCTGAGAATACACAAAATCAGTGTGGTATGACCATATTTAGTCTATTCCATTAGTCATTGGGCAAGAGGCATATACACACTGTTTACATGCTGTGTACGACAAGTCACCAGTCTTTTGCAGGAAAGACAGAGATTCATTCACACCTATAGTCAGCCAAACCCATGCGTGTCTCTGAACTGTGGCAGGAAGCTAAAGTACCAACCCACAGAGGGAGAACATGTAAACTCCACACTGAAAGGTTTCAGACTGGATTCAAACCAAGGACCTTCTTGCTGTGCTAATCGCTCCACAACAACTAGTCACTTTGTGAATATTCTTCTCTCCTAGATATTCCACAATAACGATGTTTGTTTCCACAAACAAAAAGTGCCATTATCAGCGTTTAGGAACCACAGAACGTCAGGTATGAATATCAGTCGATTTTTTTTTCTTTAGGACACACAAATAATAAACAGCTTTCCCTAACATTTGGCATGTGCAGTTATTTATGAATCCATAATAAAATGATATGACGGTGCAGTTTAAAAATAATCTAGTTGTAATGCCACAACAAGTTGTTAATGGCCTATTCGCGCTCTGCCCTCTCGGATCAGCTGGTTGTTGGTTCGAAACACCTGTTGCCAACAGGTTGCAGAGTGCTCTCTGCTGGACAAATTATGCAACCTCAACACTCACAAGATGGTTAAAGGTGTTTCTTCCACGTCTTTACTTTTTTCAGTTTTTATTTGCATCTGTTATAAATTCAGATACCTACTGAGCAGCTCCTGTAGGTGTAATGTGTAGGTGGCTAAGAACACTGGTAGTTTCTACAATTACAGATAAAAGAACTATAAAAAGGTCTGTCTTGTTCTGTCTTCTGTATGATAATTCTTATTGCTTATAAGCAACCTCGATGCTATATTAGTTTAATTTTAAAGACTTCGCACTCATCATCCTTTTTCCTCCTCTTCTCCCACTGATGGCTCCGAATGTTGCAGCAGATCGTTCTTGGTCAAGGGTGCCAATTTCAATCCTAATAAAAACTGCATTAAGAAACACTTCTTTCCGTCCTCGTGCTGCTGGTGAGAAAGCCACATTTAATTTAAACTTTCAACAGTCCATGTCACTGTTGAATCATCACACCGTGTAAAGCAGTTTGTCTAATGCAGGTCAGATGACGTCATTTATTTGACTGATTTCCCAGGTAAGCACCAAGAGGTGGCCAAAGCAACTGGACCTTTGAGAAACTGCATTACTGAAAATTGTGAGTTTTCAGAAGAAAAGATATGAACTCCCCTGCCACCTGACATTTTCAAAAAGCTCCTCTCTGCATGTCTATTGCGTTACTGTGTTATTTATGACTAATCTAACAGTCTAGAAGCGGGGCAGATGTATATAGGTGCCCACTGAGCAAAATTGACCAGGCAATTTAGATGTTTTCTTTGTCTTCATTGAGACATTCCTCTAAAACAAGAGGCATGTTTTGCTTTCTTTAGATGAATTCACTAAATTCACTGCCTTATTGAAATTCAAACAAAACAAACCCCCTCTTAACACCAATGCTGCTATCAACAATGTATGCTCTTGCACAGCAACACCTCACTTTTCTTTCTTTTTATTTCGGAAATACATTCTTTTAATTATGTTCTGAATATCAGAGATTTAACAACCTGTATCAAACAAAAAAAAAAATTGATTTTTCTGCTCATGGCATCTCCACTCCACTCCCCCTTGCCTGTCTGCCACAGTCAGTGTCTGAGGAGCTGAGATTCTCATTAATGCTGCTGCACTGCCTGAGTATATGTCATTTTGCCGTGGATGTTTTACTTTATTTATGCCTTTGAATGCATAGTAGCATTTCTGATATTAAAAGTTTGGATAAAGTCTTGTGTTGGGTCAAATACCAACCAGATCAAAAACTTCTGACTTGGAACAAAATAGAAAAAAAAATGTGCGTATCTGTAATTCAAATCAACTCTGAAATGCATGATCACACCGACAACACAACATGTAACAATGCTGCGAACCGTCCCAGACCATAGAAAGTTGAAAAACTTTTATGAGAGACTGACATTTATGAGAGATGTGAGTTTGCTAGTCCTGAAAGATTTCAGCTCAGATTAAAAAAAATTAATACAGAGTTTTTAACAAGATATGGATATTAAGTATTTAACCACTTAAGTCAGGTAAAGTGACTGCTTACTTTGTAAAGAGCAGATTGCTGTGTTTAAGCATTACAGTTTGAATTTGACTGATGCAGAGCGAGAACGCACATCTGACCTTTGCTAGCAATGCTACAAGTGCAGCAAGGACTTTTCACCAAACTTTACAAATCCAGGAATAGAGGAGTCATGACCAGCTTTGTGATTTCCCACAAACCCACAGTAAGCCACTCTGAGACAAAAGAAGCATTTGATCATGTGCCCCTCTCCAGGTGAACCGTAACAAGTTCGATTGAGGATTTTATGGGAAATGTGGAGTGACTGTTGAAAGATAAAATGGGCAATTTTTACTCTTTTTATACTGGGCTATGACACAGTCCAGTTACTCGTCTTTGTACTTGGGATAACAGAAGAGTTTGGGATTATGGAAGAGCTGGCAGCAATGCACTGAATGAAAGGCACTAAAATCTGACAGGGGAAAATGTTGGAAGCATATAAAATGAACCCAGGGTGGCTTTTTGTATCTTTTTGCATATTTGCAACCAAGATGTGTTGTCTAAGTCAGTGCTAAAGGTTAACCATATTGTTCACTGAGGAAAAAGCACTGAATCGCAGACAGTTTATTGCATTTTTTTGTGAGCTTTCAAGACCTCTACATCATCAGTGTGATTTTTTTTCCAGAAAAACCTCAATGAATTGCACCAAACGTAGCAAGGACAATACAAAATAAAAATCATATATGTAAAATTACTTTTTTTTATTTAGAAGGTTCAATAAATATTACAGTTTCAAAAAATAGAAATACCTTCCAATGTATTTCACACACACACACACACACACACAATAATTGCCCTTTATAGATAAACTTTATTGTCCGCTTCTTTGATTTATTATAGCAAGTAAAATAAAAATAAAATAAAAACAAATAAAAATGAAGACTGAGACACAAACTGAGCCTCACGGGGTCACAAACTAGTGTACTCTTAGTGTTGATTTCAGAAAAATTTGAAGGTTTTGTGAAGAAGGACATCCAGCAGAAAGTCTGTTCCAAATCAAATATGCGAATCCATCAACTGTGGTTACCAGTTGGGAAATAAGGGAGCACCTGAAAGTACCAGTCATAATAAAAGTGGAGTAATTATCTCATGTGCTGACAATATGAAAATGGTGACTTCCCGGCATACCATTTTCTGTCTTTACTATGCTTCATACTCAAATACTTTTCATCAACTGCTGCTTTTTTACCACTGCTTCTGTGCATCATAGAACTCACACGGACTCTCTGAAGCTCCTAAGCTATCCTTAAAATTTGAAAAATTGCACTGATTCATTCCCCCAACTCCCTTATAGACAAACCTGTCGTCGGTCCAGTGCGATGGCGGTGAGTGTGAGGGTGGAGACGTGCAGCGAGCAGTACTGTACAAAGCGACTGATGTGGCACATAGTTCTTCCAAACACCCAGGTGCTGTTCACAAAACGGACCTAAAGGAGTGCACAAACACAGGGTAGGCCAAAATGAGAAATGTCAATGGTTACCCACTCTCATCAGGTAGACACTGGGAGGAAGGTCAACTTTTAAAACAGCAAAAATGAGAAGTACTCTAAGAGCAGCCATGTTATATGATTATAATGATTAGCAGCCACTAAACAGACATGGGCTAACCATGTTCACACACTAGTTCCCACAGCAACAATAAGCCTTAACTTTAAGTAACAGCTCTGCAATACTAGTGCACCAATGAGACGAATCAGAATTATTAGTAATTTGCTTGCAGTTCAGTGTAGACCCCTAAAAATAGTGTATGACACGTGGGGAACATTTTGCTTTGGTTATAGACTTTTTTTTCTTCATTGGAGGCTTTCATAGCATAGCAACTTTTTACACTGTTCTGATTCAGGTGGGGAAATGTCAGTAAAGATGGGAGCAATTTTAGACACAGCTGTAACACAAGATTACAGTTTAAAACCTGCACTGTCAGACATCTCCACTTGAGGTGTGCTCCTGCTTCTTCTAGTCTTTATAATCAGAGTTACAGTGACACACACTGTGCAGGTCATGCAGGATACAGACATCGTGTTAGATTTTTTGGCACATATGATCAAATGTTCTCTAAATTAACCCCAGCTCTAATCCTAAGTGCACTATTTCAAAAAGTGCTAAAAGAACATCTTTCAAAAAACAGAGAGGGGAGGTGGGGTGGGGGTGTGTGAGGCAGGAGTTGTTTAGTGATCCTTGGGGTAGATAAGAATGGAGAGTGACATTGAGTTGCCTGGTATGGCACAGAGGGTTCTTTCGAGGTGAAGTTTTTTTTTCTCTGTAATAACAGATGCCAGTCCTCAAACTGGAGCTCCTGGCTCCAGCCCCACTAATGCCCAAACCCCAAACTTTCTCTTTCTCTGTTATTTGCAGCTACAGTGCCTTGAAAAATTATTTGTCTCATTCCTGATGTCTTAGTTTTTTGCATTATTGTCACAGTCACATGTTTCAGATTATCAAGTAAATTTTAACATTAGAAAAAGATAATCAGAGTAAATTATTAAACAGTGATTTCATTTATTAAGGAAAAGGGTTTTTCCAAACCTGACCAGCCCTGTGTGAAAAAGTCATTGATATCTATCAGTCTGAAATAGGTTACAAAGCCATTTCTAGGGGTTTGTCACTTCAGAGAACCACAGTGGGAGCCATTATCCACAAATGGAGAAAACTTGGAACAGTGCTGAACCTTCCCAGGAGTGGCCGGTGCACCAAAATTACTCCAGGAACACATGAAAGACTCATCCAGGAGGTCACAAAAGAACCCAGAAAAACATCTAAAGAACTGCCGGCCTCACCTGTCTCAGTTTAGGTGAGAGGTCATGATTCAACAATAACAAGGAGGCATGGGAGAGTTCCAAGAAAAGAAAACCCACTGCTGACCAAAACGAACACAAAGGCTCAAAAATCCTGAAGGAGTATGTCCAGCTATCAGTTTGTGCCCTGAAGCTTAAGTGCACTTAATGCAGGAAGACAATGATTCAAAACACACTGGGACACACACTTGGAGTGGGCTGGTCAAAGTCTGGAGTTAAATCCAATTGAGATACTTTGGTATGACCTTTAACAGGCTGTTCATGCTCGAAAATAAAGCCAAAAATAAAGCCAATTCTTTCACGGCAGCACTTTGAGACAGTGATCCACGCCTTTGTTAGCACTCGGCTGGATTACTGTAATGCACTTTATATTGGGGTCAGCGCATCATATATTACCCAACTACAGAGGTTGCAAAATGCCGCAGCTCGTCTTTTAACTGGCACTCGAAAGTTTGAGCACATTTCCCCTATTTTAGCTTCACTTCACTGGCTGCCCATTTCTTTTAGGATTCAATTTAAAATTCTTTTATTTGCTTTTAAAGCTCTCCATGGCCTAGCCCCATCTTATCTCTCTGAGCTGCTACAGCCTTATACACCCACCCGCTCTCTCAGGTCAGCTGATCAGCTGCTCCTGAATGTACCCAGGACTGGGTGTAAACTTAGAGGAGATCGTGCTTTTGCTGTAGCAGCTCCAAAACTGTGGAACGAGCTTCCTTTAGAGATTAGACAGGCCAGTTCTTTACCTGTTTTTAAGTCACTCTTGAAAACCCACCTCTTTACCCTGGCCTTTGACACCACGTGAGATGTTGGCTTTTATTTTTATTTTAGTTGTTTTTAGGTGATTCGATGCTGTTTTATCTTGTTTTTGTTTTTAATATAGGGCTGTTTTAATTTTAAGTATTATGTGTTTTATTTATTTATTTTTGCTGTTTTCTGTTACTCTATTGTTTTAACTTATGTTCTGTACAGCACTTTGTTCCTGTGCTGGGTATTTTAAAGTGCTTTATAAATAAAATTGGATTGGATTGGATTGGAAAATCCTCCAGTGTGACTGAATTAAAACAATTCTGCAAAGAAGAGTGGGAGAAATTCCTCCACAGCGATGAATGAAAGACTCATTGCCAGTTTTTGCGGATGCTTGACTGCAGTTCTTGCTGCCAAGAGCGGCACAACCAGTTATTAGGTTTGGGGGGCAATTACTTTTTCACACAGACCTGGGTAAGTCTGGATATTTTTTCCCTCAATAAATGACATCATCATTTCAAAAACGCGTTTTGTGTTTACTCTGGTTATCTTCATAGAATATTAATATTATTGTTTGATGATTTGAATTTGTAAGTGTGACAAATATGCAATAAATCTGAATTTTTCATGACACAATATGAGGAGTGGGAAGGGAAAAATACCCCGTGTGGTCGGGGTTTTACTGTACAACTGTCAAAAACACAAGTCCAAACTGAAAAAAAAAATGCTAAGTAGGTTAGGTTGTTAGAAAAAAAAATTCCTTTGCATGGAGAGACTCAATTAGCATATATTCAGAAATGCACTCTGTTTCATGGACTCCCACACAAGGTTGGAGGCTGGAGGTGGTGAGCTGCTCACGTCTGATTAAAGGGTATAGCATTTTTAATAAATACATTTCATGCATTCAGAGTAAGTCCCAAACTCAGTGTCAGCAGTGAGTTTGCAGGATCGAGGATGATTCAAAGCAGGAGATGGAGTGACACATTTTCTAAACAGTTTTCCACCTCACAGGACGGTTTAGCTCCCAGCTAAAAACACATTCAATTATGAAGCAGTTTTTTAATATTAAGTTGGTAATGGAAACAGGGTGTGATGATTTTTGCTTTAAAGTAACTACCCCACTCACACATAATATAATAATACAACACAGCCAGCCAAAGAGAGGCATCACGATGACACCACTAGCACCATCTTTTGGTAGCAGTTTAATACAGTACTTGGAGCAGTGCTCGGAGTGTTGAGCAGGCTCCCCGAATTTGACTTAGTTTAATTATTGCAGGACAATTACAAATGTTGTTATTAAAAACATTTATGTGTAAAGATAAGAGCTGCCATACCCATCACACACACACACACACACACACACACACACACAGTGGTCTTACCAGAGTAAAGGGTGTGTTGAGGACTGTGATGAAAATATCAGCCACCGCCAGGTTTAGGATAAATAAACTGGTGGCGGACAAGGTTCGCTTGTTTTTGACCACCACGTGACACACCAGGGTGTTCCCGAACAGGGAGATCACGATTATGAGGGAATAGGCTGCCACTAGCAGCGCCTTGATGCCACCGTCCTGAGACTCCCCGCCGCTGCTGGCCAGAGAGCGCCAGCCCTCCAGCAGACCCTCATCAAAGTCCAGGAGAAACAATCCGGAACTCGCGTTCCCTCTCTGTCCCGAAACATTCATGAAACGCTCCGCGAAAGAAAGTATCTCCTCTCCCGAAACTGAAGAGTCGTTAGTTCTCTGTCCCGCTGCTGCCCAGAGGACCACGGAGAGCCAAACACACACTGCTGTCATTTTTATTATTATCAGTGTTATTATCGCATCCCTGTAGTTTTAATGAGAATGAGAGGTTTGCAGCTGCTTCTCTGTCATTGGTGTCACTGGAGTAAAGGAGAGAGGCTGAAGCGTGGGCAACAAGTTGTGTGAAGCGACTCAGCAGCAGGAGAGGCTGCTGTTTATAAAGCTTCAGACTGTCGCGTGTGTGTCCGTGTGTGTGTAACAGAGAGGGAGGGAGGGAGGGAGAGAGACTCCTTCCTTTTGCCGCTCTTATTGATTCGCTCTTAGTGAGATGTTTACCTGCAGGGTGAAGCTGGGTGAAGCTGGCTGATTTGCAAGTCAAAGGCTGCTTCGGGTCTCCATGCGTGCCAAATTAAACCGCCTGGTGGTTTATAATTTAATTGTTTTGGCAACAGACAATTAAGCTGATGACCTATAAATGTATCGACCATTTAGAGCATTCTGTTAAATACTTGGAAATTCGTAATTTAAACCCCAGGGTGTTCTTAGATGATATTAAAGGACTTTGCTTTTTTTACTTGTATAAGCTTTTTTCGAAGATTTTTCAGGTTTATGTTGACTTCAAGGTCAGTGAAGTCACCAAATATGGTTCCTTGTTCATTTAGGGTAAACGTCTTTCTAAAAAATAAATAAATAAATTGTACAAAAGAAAAAATACTAAATAATATTATTATATTATTAAATTTGTTTCTGACATCTGACAGTTACTTTTGCTAAGGTATTCATTATTCATTGACACTGAAGAATATTATTATTATTATTGCTTGTTGCTAATTGTCGCCGGTTCCTACCCCTGTGTGGATTTGGTGTGTGTGCTACTAATTACAGTTCCACTGATTGGGCTGCTGTCTGTCTTGGCCAGGACACTCTTGTGAAAAAGATTTTGACCCGCTCTCTTGGAGCCGCTGGTCCGGGGTGGCTTGAACCTCTTCTGTGTCGCGGGGCCTCCCTCTGGTGCCGGGTGGTTCGTGGGTGTCTGGGGCCATAGTGGCCGGCCTCTGGCGGGGTCGGCTGCTTCAGGTTAACTGAGACTGTCCCCCTTTGGCTGTGGGCACCCCATCTGGCCCCTTCGCCCTTGTCCTGATAGGATGGACGCTTAGATGTCGCCCAGATGTGTGGCCTCAGGTCTTCGGGCTCCTGACGGCGCTGTTCTCCTGGATACATCTCTGTCTGCCTCTGGCTCCTGGGAGGCGTTATTGTAGCTTCCAACCCTAATTTTCATGGCGATACATTTTGTATTTTGATTTGTGCTTTATCCTTTTATTACCCCGCCTCCATTTATTATATGAAAAAGTTTGTTTTTACGTCACATTTAGGTAAATTTAAAGAAAACAGTAACAGTAACAGTGACGTTGAAAGCTATTGAAACAAAATGCTGAGATATAAATTGTAAATGTATAATTCAAAGCATTAAAAAGCTTTATAATTACTTTTGATACCACTTTTTTCTTATAAATCAGTAAAAACTAAACAAATCAGAAATATTGAATTACTAAACCAATTACAGTTCTAATAAGACCCAGAGTAAAAACAAACACTGACATCTACAATTTAAGTATATAAAAACTGCTATAAGGCCATAAAACTGAGCGAAACAGTTGCACACACATTTCATTATTTACAGGACGAAAACATCTATAAATGGGTTCATTTCTCACTGAGTTACTTTATAATGATACACAAACCTGTCACAATATCCTATGTACCACTGAGTACTACTCTCCTAAGTCATAATGTGTGATTTCTTAATAAAAAATAAAGAATCCTAAAGTCTGGCTTACTAGTTGCATCTGCTGTATGACTAAAAAAAATGGTTACATCACTTGTGCTAGTTTTACTTGAGCAAGCTGTATGATCAAATATGGTGCCACCATTTTTCGTGCCACAAATTTCACTGAGTTATAAAAATCCTACACAAACACGTATCTCAACATTTATAGTTTGAAATACTCCATCTGCTGATTGGTCAGATGCAGTGATGTCACTGTCTGTCACATAGCCTGGTCTTTGCTGATTGAATGGGAGACAGACGTGGGGTTTCTACACAATCGCAGAGAGACAAGGGGAAAAAAATAAAGTCACCAAATATGGTTCCTCGCTCGATAAAGGCTAAACAAAAAACCTCACTGTCTTGCACCACCTCTGCCTATAATGCAGTATTGAGATCCCTTCCTAGGTGAGTCAACCCCCACGTTTTCCCTGGATTTCTACAGCAACATAATTGAGAGGTTAATGATTTCTAAAAATAGATAAATACATGTCTGAAATGTTCTGAATGTGCAGACAGTTTTGAGCATAATCAGAAATTTAGAGAAGTGTATCCCACCTCTCGCCCTATGATAGCTGGGATAGGCTCCAGTTTTACTATAGTTTTACGCATTTATCACATTGAACCACTGACACGTGCTCTTGAACTTGCACATCTTTATCTTTTTTTAAGACAGAGATTAAATGTGTAGTTAAACGTCTCCAGACTGACTGAAAGGAGAGTTTCACTGGTCCAGCCCACTTCAGATGAAAGTGTGCTGCATGTGGTCCTCAGTGTAAACTGAATCTGTTCCAAATACAATAGGAATGAATCGTGTTCCCTGCAGGTCGACAGTAAATGAGGGCTAACAGAGAAATAGTCAGCCGTTCTAGGGTTTGGTCACAAACAGCTGTTTTAAAATCCATCCACAAACTGTTAATTGGACTGAGATCTGGGCTTGGACTTGGCCAGTCCAGAACCTTCATGTTTCTGTCTGAACTATTTCTGTGTGGCGTTTCCTGTATGTTTGGGGTCGTTGCCTTGCTGGAAAATAAATCTTTTCCTGATAATTTTCTTAGTTCGTTATCCCCTCTACGTTTACAAGCCTTCAAAGGGCTGTTCCTGTGAAGCAACGCCAGAGAATGATGCTGCCACCGTCATGCTTCACAGTAGAGATGGTGTGTTTGTGGTGATATGCAGAGATTTTTGTCTGTTGAGCTCAATTTTTGTCTCATCAGACCAAATAACCATCTTCTAGTTGACCTTGGAGTCACCCACATGGCTTTGGGCGAGTTCCAAGTGAGATTTCATGGAAATCTCACTTTACTCCAGTGACACGAATTTCATGGAATTTTCAGCAGTGGCTTCTTCTTTGCTACTCTCCCACACAGCTTTCTCTGGTGAAGAACCCAGGCAACAGTAGCTGTATTCTGCAGTCTCTTCTATCTATGCCCCTGAAGCTTTTAAGTCCTTCAGAGTGGACACAGGTGACCTGGTGGCCTCCATCACTGGTCTTTTTCTTCCCCAGTCACTCTGTTTTGCAAGGATGACCAGCTCTAGGCAAATTTAGACAACTGCTATACTTCTTCCATTTCTTAATGATGGACTTAACTGAACTCTGTGAGATATCCAGTGAGTTGGAAATCTTTTTGTAGCCAACTCCCAACTTTTAAGGACTCTGAGTTCTCTGAGTTGCTTTATGTTTTCTTTTTGCAGAAAGACTGATGAACCAGAGTCTGGACCTTACAGACACAGGTGCTTTTGTACTACAATTGCTTGACACATAGGTGCACTCAGGTGATCTCCATTTCCCCAACTGCTGGAATCAGCTGGACCTCTGACAAATTAGGTCAGTCCCTTTAAAAACTTTTAATTAATTGGCATTATTTTATAAAATTCTATTCTCACTTTGACATGAAAGAAGCTTGACCATTGTTTTGACCATGATCTCATGTATTAAACCATTGAAAGGGTGAAACATTCTAGGGGGGTGAATACCTTTTATAAGCATTGTATAAAGTAGTTTCAGCCTCAGAGTAGCAAATAACACAATCCCCTGCTGAGAGCGATAATAGCAGTGAAATTAGCCATGAAGAGGTTTGGACTGCTGGGAGGAGAAATGGGATACCAGCATAAATTATATATGTAAATTAAGGACTGGAAAAGACAAACACACATAACGCAGGTGATAAATAGATTCCAGTGCTCACAAGATTCAGATTTTTACACTGTAGATGCAAACGGTTTTGTTTTATTTGTACTGGTTTAGCGCATAAGCTCAGTGTGCTGCACAGAGCGCTCAGAAAAATAGATTAAAATTAAAGTATCATATAAATAAACTGTTAATGTTATTCAGTCAACAGCTGTTCTGACAGTCTGCTTCAATGCAATTACAGTGTCTGCTGCAGTGTTTTTAAATGCCACTCAGTACAGAAGAGTTGGAGGCTGAAAGGATGGGAAAAGTGAGAGAAACACTGGCGGGAGCAGTAAGAAAAGCCACAAACAGATGTCAGAGACGAAAGGATAAGACACGCGTTAATGATCAAAAATACAGGAGAGTAAGAGCTGAACTGTTGCTTCACTTATCTAAATTCCTCTACCATGAAAAGAAGTTGGCTTGTCTTAAGCAGAGGATACCAAGGCATTAAATTGGCTTCACTCTGAGCCTGTATGTAGTAGATGGACTGCAAGACGCGGGAGCCTCAAGTTCAGCATGGGCCCCTGGTAATTAGCACTGCACTTAAATAAAAGTAATGGATGGATAGTTTTAAAAATTGGATTTAAATCGATGCAGCAGAACCAGAGATGGCTAATCTCGTTCAGTCTCTGGGGTCCTGCAGCATTCATTTCTGCCCCGTGGCCCCAGAGGCTTGAACCAGCCCTCGTAGAAAGCAGATGGGCTGGAGTATGTTTTGGAAAGCAATTGCAAAATCCTGATTAACTGTCTCCATCTCGCAACTCCTCACTATTAGGCCAAATGTAATGAGCACAGAATCAGACTGTAAAAAGCTAAAAAGCTGTTTTAACACTCCTCAGCATAAAGCCTTGGCAAACCAGTTTGCACTGCATATGGAATGTTTTGGTGTTGTTGTTTCTGAGGACGTTTTGCTGTGCGGTATTTTGATTTTCACATGCATTACAGAGAACAAAAGTTCCTCCTTGAAAGGATAAATATGAGCCAGCGGGCTGGTGAGTCTCTTGTAGAAAAAAACGTAGAAAATTATTGACCTCGTTGAAATATTATAATACTAAATGAACCATGAAAGGACTTTTCTTGATTTTCTACTGATAGCGTGAATGGCACAAGGAAATGTTATTCAAACCAAGTTTCAAGGAAAGTCATTACAAATATATATCGAATGAATACAATCACAACACACACTCAGCAAACTGAGCTCCACTCTTCCAGTCCACACAGCGTCTGCCTGCAGGTATTTTGATCATCAAGCAGAGGTGATTATCTAGTTCAAAGCTTTGCCTGATCGTTACATGCTGCAAAATATTAGTTCTGCAATGCTGCTACGCCGTAACCTGGTATGATTGTCTCAGATATGAACATGATGTGGATAATAAAATTCATTGCAGTGTTTAGGCTTACTTAGGAGTCACAGACTCGTCACTCATTTGCATTATGCGCCACCATTTGAGTCATATTTCAAGTGAACAAGTAATAATTTGTGTGAAAAAAAATCATACAAGAGCAGTAGTGGCGTGAGATTCATTCACACGTCCATTCATTCGCACAAATATCTGTTATCTTAATGTGGAAGTGATGAATGATGATAAAAGGAAGCGTGGAAAATGGGAGGACATGGGGTCAGATGTTCACTATTAATTCAATCATTCATTTTTTTTATTTATGCGAAACATTTGCATGTTCTTTTTCACTGTCCACTTAGATTGAACATTATGCTCTTAGCATTTTTATTCAATCAACATTCAATCAAAGATAATGGTCAAAGAGAGCTTGTAAATGGCTTGCATGTGTAATATTTTAAGAGTGGTAAGAGCGTGGTAGTGTGGAAGTGAGAGCTGTCACCTTGCAGCAGGAAGATCCTGAGTTTGAATGCACCTGCTGGCATCTTTGCATTTCAGAGTACACAGGCTTCCTCCCACAGTCCAGAGACATGTATGTTAGGTTAACTCCATCCAGCCATTTTCTACAGCTTATACAGAGTCAGACTTCCCTCTCCCTGCCTTCCTCCAAGGTGTTTCCAAGTCAGCCGAGACATGTATCCTCTCCAGCGTAACCTGGGCCTGCTGCGGGGCTTCCTCACAGCATAACATACCTAAAACACCTCAACTGGCTCCTTTTGATGTGGAAGAGTACTGGCTATACTGCTCAACATGACGCTCAGCTCTCTCTTCAGCACAACAGATCAGTACAGTAGATCGTTCACATCACTGTAGATGCTGCATCAATCTGTCTTTCAATCTCCTGGTACTTAAGGTACTTAAATTCATCCAGAAAAAGTTGGGGCCTCCACCTTTTTCTGGAAGAAAACAATGGCTTCACAGCTGCATGTGTCAGTTGTCATATCTGATTCAGATCCTTTAGGCCACCAACTGATTAAACCAAAAGAACCACATCATCCACCGTCCCAGTGAGAATAAAGAGTTTGATTCCCTAATTCTGGAGCACATTTTCCAGGTCCTCCTTCTTTAAAAAAAAACCAAACCACTATCCCAGTCTGCCCATCCAGAGTGACCACCCTAGATTTCAAGACATTGCAGATGTGTGTCAACTCTACAGCAATAGCCCCACAACATCCAGAGCATTAAGGAAGTATAGGTGAATCTCATCCAACCCAGTGAACGAGGTTAACTGATGACAGCAAATAGGTATTAATGCATGTGTGAATTGTTGTCTGTCTCTGTGTGTCAGCTATGCAATACACTGGCAGCCTGTGCAGGGTGTAGCCTGCTTCTCACCCAGCAGGGATAGGCTCCTATGCCTGCTCCCAGCCGCCCTGAAAGGATCAGCAGAAATGGGTGGATGAATGGATGGTAAGAGTAATACTGTGCACCACAGTGACTGACAAGAGGCAATGAAAACTGTTACATGAGCTCCACCACAGTGAGTATCTCTCAGGGATGCTCACTGTCTGGATATTTTCTTATCACTGGTAATAAAGTGAATTATCAAACACTTTAGTGAACCAGAACAACGTGAGCATCAATAAGACTTTACTGATTACTTTAAAGGTTCTTCCCAACCTCATGTCTTGATCTATATATGAAGAGCCTTAATAGTAAAGGACCATTGAGACTCACTTATTGGCATTTTTCTTATTGGAACTTTGCTCATAGCCATTTTAATATCTGTCATTGTTTCTGTAAAATAACAGGTCAAATGTGTTGGTAAATGTATGCGTTTTCTGGCAAAGAGTTAAGAGAGAAGAAGGCTACCACTCCTGCTTTCTCATTTGTACACTGAATATAAAGTGGCAACAACCGTCTGTTATCTTACTTCAAACACGGGGAAAGACTAACCTGGCTCTACACGAAGCCAACTAAATCTGCCGAGCAACATCTTTAAGGGGCTTCTTCCTCCTGCGGCATGAAAAAAACATAAGATGACAGTGCCAAACTGAATTTTTTAAAAAAAAGTTTTAAAATCCTCTTTTAAGGCGACATCCCACCCAAAAATAAATTATGCATGTTTTTTCTCTGGCCCGGTGTTTTCTATCCATCTGTTTTTGGTGTGAACTGGCCATTTTTGGCGAGAGCGGATTGTTTATCTCTCTGGCCAACTAATTGCACTGGCCTTGAGGTTCTCTCAGCAAAAATGCTAAAAAATGTGATGCTCACATTCTCAAATACAACTTGCTCAGTGGAAAAGGAAGGGCATGATTGTATACATGCTGTATTTGTGCAACGGGATTAGGGGAATGTAAGATTTCTCTCTTTATAAACTAACATTCCTGACATGTACACCTGACATGTTACCCAGTAACAGCTATAAAACTGTAAGGCCAAAATCAGTGGCCTTGGACTCCTTGAATAGGAGACACATTTTTAGAATATTTTCTCTTCCTTATCATAAATCCAGAAGAAAACATGTAAACTCTGCCTTTGCCTGAAAACCAGAAAAAAACTGAGAATAAATAACAACCAGTGAGTCACTAACAGCTATTGTACCTGTTCTAAAAGATTCTCAAGTGTAGCTCGACCAAATTTTATCTAACAGAAATGCAGCGCAACAGTTTACTACCTTCTGAAGTGAATCTGCCATGTTTGATACCCTTTGAAAAACACGACTTATTGCCTCTTTATACCAGACCTGGTAGAGGCACCTCCAGAGTGAGAGGGAAGGATCAAGAGTTGAATTTCTTTTTATTTTGCCCAATTAATGGCATTTTAACTTTTAAAGTTCTCATTTTCAACTAGAGTCACAAGAGAAGGGATACAGACTCACCTGTGTTTACAGGGCCCTCTCAGCAAACTGAAGGATGGTGGGTCAGCGTCAGTAAACATCTCATTTCTGAAGTGCTGCACAGAGGGCACATTGTCATCATATAATACATAGAGTAACGTCTGGGTTTTTGCTCTGGCTCTGCTTTGAGCAGGAGCAAGCAGTAACATACTGCTTTAACAAGGGATCAGCAGCATCATTACAGCTGCACAAAGACATCTCTTCTATTGCTGCGGTGCTTTGTGGTAGTTTCCCAGCCGAAGCACAAGCAAACATCAGATCACCAATAACGCAGGTTCCCAAAGTTCAACTCACAAGATCATATGTAGATGCATAAAACATTTGTACTTACTTTACTGAGACACTCGCATCCACATCCACCTAATGTGGCGTCTAATTGGCATTCAGTTATGAATGTGTGTTGGTAGCTGGTTGGGGGATTTTTAGTATTATCTTAGATGTTTTTGTTTGTTTCTTACAGTGCATGGAAACATATATATATATATACAATTAAAAAATATTTATCAGCACAGTTGCCCCTTACACACTTTTTTGCATGATTAGATCAAAACTATGCAGAAAGTATGAAAAACACATGCAGTCTTTTCGCATGTGGGTGTATGTACCAATACCTGCAGTGTTGCAAACCACATATTTTGTACCCATCATTCTGAGGTTTTTTTGTTTTGTTTGATTTTTATGTCTAAAAAATTCCAGGGTGATGCCATCCTGAGTGCACCTGTTGCTAATGCACTCACTCTGCTGACTAATTAGAGCCCAGGCCTATTTCTTCCTCTTCTGATTTTTTTTTTTCTCTTGCTGTCGAGCCATCTGATTGATTCGTGACTCTCAGTACAAATGCCCTCAGAAAAAGTTTAATAGGGTGGAAAATAAGTCTTTTCTTAGCTTTCCAGCAGTGTTGGCATGTGTCAAAAAATGAGAATTAATTCTTGTGATGTTGCTATGAATGGCTTAATTTCATTACATTTAAACTGAGCTCCAAAAGATGTGTTGTTATTTGCAGAATGACTGGATGAACAACCTTTGCCTCGGAGAGAGTGTGTTGGAGATAACAAGGCAGCTGCTGAACATTAAGCCTTGGCTGAGGTTTGAATGGTATAAAGGCTCCAGAGGAAATACTTGTAATACCCTGGTGTTGCAGAGACAGAAACTTTATATAATCCCTTTTAAATAAAAAAAACTATGGAAACAGTACAACTGTAAAACCAATATTCCACGAAGAGCTTTATGTTTATATCATATCTCCTTGTTATTCCACACAGTGTGCGCCCTTTGCAAGTATTTTTTTTTAATATCACAATAAAAAGCAAGGAAAATGCTTAGGACCATTTGCTAAGGTGATTTATATCATGATATTCCAAAATAAAGTTGTTCCAGCAAGTATTATGAAAAGTAGAAGTACACGGTGTTTGCCCATCAGGGATAACAGCGACCTCTGTGGCCACAAATGGAAATTACAGCATTTTAGCACAGCTTATCATGTGCCCACAAACCCAAAACAAAATCATCTCATTACAAAACAGCAATTTTACAGTTCACAGTCGTTTAATTTAATTTAACTTAACGGGAGCTCAGTGTAAAATGTGGTGGATAAAACATGTCAGTTTATGCAATGTTAGTTTATTTTGTATCTCTCACCTCCTAATGTGAGGATTTTGAATCATGACTACAAGCAGCAATTATGAAATAACAACGTGATTCCAGCATTAAACACTGCCACTTCAAAATTATACCATCACAGCTGATATCTGCACATTCACATTTTGTTCTTTTTTAAAAGAAAAAAATGTTTGTTGGTTTGCCTCAAAAGCTAGAGTATGTTAGGGGTCAGGGTGAGATGGTGGCAGATGACCCCTAAAGGGAGCAGCTAAGAAGAAGACACATGAATAAGAAAAATTCTTAAGAGTGAGTGCTGAAAACTTTGATGGTTTGGCCTACAGCAAATTGCCAGACATTCATTCAGTGATAGTTTCAGGCTGGCCGTTTTACCTGTGCCCCAAAACAAAAATGCAGGAACGACAAGTAATAACTACCACAATCTGTTTTTGTCTGAAACGTGAACTCTCTTAAGAAAGCTTCCTTGTTATTTCTTTAAATAGTCTTCAGGAATAGTGTCCAGGCTCTTTGAAGGACATTCAGAGCTTTTCAATGCTTCAGTAAAGCCGAGGTCGGAGCTCTGGAGAGGCCAATCCGTGACAGACAGTCTGTTATTGTGTGTTTTTCTATTCAGGTATGCTTTTATTGTATACCGGGATAGAAATAAATGTTTTTTATTTATTTATTTTTTATTGTTACATTGGCAGTGTGTTTGGGGTCATTGTTACTGTGAAAAATTAAGCTGCTGTTAATCAGATGCTTTCCAGATGGTATTACATGGTGGATCAATATCTAACAGTACGTTTCTGTGTTCATAATTCCATCAGTTTTGATGAGAGCCTGAAATGCAGCCAATGGACAACTTAGTTTTAAGTTGTGGGGAAAGGAACATGACAGAACCATGACAGAGCCTCTACTGTTGTTCTGCTGTGTTGGCTACAGACTCCTCACCCTCTCCTTACATACTTACTCACAAGACTTGAAACAAATGTTTCAAATTTAGATTCATCACTCCATCAGACCTGTTGCTAGTGATTTTTGGTCTGGTTCTTGTGTAATTTAACACAGTGGCCCCCAACCTTTTTTGCGCCCTGGACCAGTTTATGTCCGACAATATTTTCGCGACCTTTAAGGTGTCACGGATAAATACATTAAAATAAAACCAGTGCTGGTACCAAAAAAAAGAAGATTTATTCATAATACACGGGAAAAGACCCAGGGAAACAGAGTTAATGATAAAAATGATTTAAAAAAAATAATGCTAAAAACCAATAAAAACCCTGAAAACCATGAATTTCACACCCGCGCCTCAACTCTCGCCGCCCGGTATCAAATGACTCACAGACCGGTATCGGGCCATGGCCCAGGGGTTGGGGCCCACTGATTTAACATACCTTAGCCTTTTCTCTCTTTTTCCTTTCATTAAGAATGGCTTCTTGACAGCCACCACCTTGACACCACGTCCACTTAGACCATTTCTGATGATTAGACGGATTAGCTGAAGGGCCAGATGCATCTCTCAGGGTCTGTGTCAGATTTTTTTCTGAATTTGTTACTATTTCTGAAAGACATGACTGTCAGATACTGTTCATCTGGTGTAGATACTTTCTTAGGCCTGCCACTTTTTCTTTTCTCCTCCACTTTGTCCAATTTCCTCAATTTTTTTGAAGACACCTTGCATATGATATGTCAAGTTTTAAGCTAACAGGTCTTGGGAATCACCTTGTTGGTGCAAAAATACAATTTTATGCCTGTCAAATTATGTTTACTTTGACATTTCTCATGGATTCAACTAGAGGAACTAGAACCAATGATTATTTTTTTCCCACAACTTAAAACTAAGTTGTCCGTTTTATACAGACACAGCACCAGTTCACCCCTTCAATCAGGTTTTATGTTTGAATGGTTCATAGGTCAGTGTTAAAACGTTCCTATGAAAAAGTTCAGGCACAAGGACTGGACTGAAAATGAGTGGAAAAAGCAGCCAGTCTCCAAAGAAAAACTTTGGCCTTCAGAAAGCCTGGAGAACTATTGTTCAAGATCACTTTAAAAGACTACCAGAAAGTCTCACTCCTTTAAACAAAACACAAAGATGTCAGGCGGATCAATTCAATCGACACTATTGATTGATTGATTGAATCTTTATTTTGAACATGTTGAAAAAGTACAACAACATAGAATTAAAAAACGACAAATAAACAAAGCAAAACAAAAGGAAAACGAGCAACCACAACTACAAATAACTAACTACAGAAATACCTCCTTGCAATTACATTATATGTTACGTGTATTTTATTTATTTATTTTATATATAGATAGATACAAACGCTGGTAACAGATCAGTGCCAGCGCGACTGGATCAATATTTTATTTCTATCCTCTAAGTTGGGTATGTAGCCCACTAAATTGTGTTAAATAAATTATTTTTTTGGAAATTAAAAAATATAAATCAAACAAGCACCATGAAAAATGTCTGAAAATAATATGTTGACTGCCATAAAATATATTTTAAAAATAAATCAAAAGCAGGTTTGTTTTGTTGTATTAGCAAATTATTGTGAAAACTAAAAATCACAGTGATTTAGTGATCAGAATTTGCAAACTAATCGTAATTCATCTCATAAATCATGGCACACTGCTCTCCCCTACATTAGCTACCTTTTTAAGTTTAAAAGTATGATATCGGTATGTTCAACACTTCCTCCGTGTTCACTACTAACTGTTTAACAAATCTGTATTTATAGCAGTGGCGCCTTCTGCCAGACGGCAGCAGCAGTTTTACTACCAGATATCGAATAAAAGAAGAAGTAACTCTTCGCGAGCGTTTATGGGTAATGAAGTCCTTCAATCACGTGTCTGCTTGGCGCTAACTAGGCGAAGAACTACATATCCCGCATGTCTTCACTGCAGCGTGTTTTTGTGTGGACGAGGTGAAACGTACTTCGCTTTGCTTCTATGTTAGCAGTTAGAGCAGTTACACTCGTCTCTGTGAGCGCCAGTGGTCTTTGAAGAGAGTTGCTTCACAAATAGTGGACTCAAGAGTGACGCGTGACGTCAAAACACGGCTACCATACGTCACGGTGCATCACAACGGCAGCTGGCGGAATAGTTTCAGGTGTGTAAGTGTGATTTAAATGTCGTGAACTGTTTGTAACATTAATCTAACTCCTTTGTTTCCTCCTTTGTAACCTTTGTTTTGAAGCACAGCCGCCATGATCCTAATATAAGCCTGATAGTCGTTTGCTACTATGCTGTTCTCCTTCTGCGTCTTCTATTAAAGTTGTCATGATCATTAAGTGAACATTTCTCAAGGAGTTGGGTAGGTACCAGGTCATTTATGGCCCCTTAAAATATGCTTTTTTTCATTGACTTGCATTACAGCTCCAGTTCTAATCCCTACATTATTCTGCTTTACACTTGAGCATGACTAAAGACTTAATGCTGCAGAAGCTTTAGCATTTACAGTCAAGTGAAACGGTGAGCAAACTTTAATATTATACAAAGGTAACCCGAATAAATACAAAATGCAGTTTTTAAGTGGTGATTTCATTTATTAAGAGCAAAAGCTATAAAAACCTCACTGGCCAATGTCAAAATGTAATTCCCCACCTTGTTAAGTCACAAATTAAATGCCATTAATCACATATTTTTGGAAGGCTAGCCATGCAAAGACCTGGTTACTGCTAGACCTCTTCAATTATGAAATATGTAAATAGAACCTGTTTTTTAAAGTGAAGTAGATTTAAAGATCTCTAAAAGCAACACATCATGCCACAATCTAAAGAAACTCGAGAACTCCTGAGAAACAATGTTTCATCTATCAGTCTGGAAATGATTACAAAGACATTTCCAAGGTTTTGGACTCTAGCAAACTGCTGTGAGAGGCACTGTCTAGAAATGACCAGCTTCACCACTGAACTTTCCCAGGAGTGGCCAGCTTACCAAAATTCCTCCAAGAACACATCAACGACTCATCCAGGAGGTTGCAAAACAACAAACAGGCAAAAACCACTGCTGACCAAAAGGAACACAACAACTTGTCTGACATTCGCCCAAAAACATCTCGATGATGCCTAAGAAGTTTGGGAAAATATTCTACGGACTGAGTCAAAAGTTTCATAAAAAGAGCATCATAGCAACAGTCAAGCATGGTGGTGGTAGTGTAACGGTCTGGGGCTGCTTTGCGGCTTCAGGATCTGGACGACTTGCCGTAACTGATGGAACCATGAATTCTGCTCTCTACCAGAAAATTCTGAAGGAGAATGTCTGACCCTCAGTTCATGCCCTGAAGCTCAAGCACATTTGAGTCCTGCAGCAGGAAAAAGATTTGCAGTCCACCTCTTAACCAAAATGTTTTGGAGTGACCTAGTCAACATCCACACTCAAATCCAACTGAGATGTCGTCATGACCTTAACACACTGTTCATTCTCTAAAACCCTATAATATGGTGGAATTTAAAAAAAAAAAAAAAAAAAATCTGCGAAGAAGAGTGAGCCTAAGCTCATTTCCAGTTATTGCAAATGCTTGATTGAAGTTCTGGTTCCCAAGAGTGGCACAACCAGTTATTAAGTGTAGGGTTAAAATAATCTTTCCACACTGGGCTATGTAGGTTTGGATGACTTTTTTGCCTCAATAAATGAAATCATGATTTAAAAATTACATTTTGTATATTTTTGGATTATTTTTTTCTAATATTAGATTGTGTTAGATAGGTCATGGATAAACCGAAGAGTATATGTAAGGTGGAACATGAATGGAGCCATTTAAGAAACGTTTTCCTGTGTAAAATGTGTTCAGAAATGACTCCACTAAAATAGTTGTCTCGACTGAGAGTTAACTAGCAGTCAGAGTAATCATAAACACATTTTAAAGATCTAAAATAGAGGGTGTGATTGGTTTGCCACTCCACCTATTAAAAAAAAAAAAGCAGTTTAAAAAACACATCTGATGCCTCTTAAAGTCGCCTTTCTCTGCACCTCTGGACTGTTTCCAGTGCATTTTTCTGGAAATCCCTTCCACTCTCCTCAAACTTGAGTGTCACTAATGATGAGAGCGGAGCCTCGCGCTACAACCGGGTGACCAAACAGAAGTTTCCCATGATGAGTTCCCAGCATCAAAGCCTGAAGATAAGCCCCCTGAACAGGAGCATGTTTGTTTCTGTTCTAACATTTACAGTATTCTGCACTGAGAGTCGACCCCCAACGGTCAAACCAGGGTTGCGCTCTAACATCCAGAGTCGCCCAAACTCATCAGATTTATTGTCCTAACCCTATTTTAATAGGCAGCAGTCACTTTAAGCTTTACGATCACACCTTGTAAAATTAAACATTGTTTTTACTTTGATATAATTATAATTTTCATCACTTCACTTTCAGTAATTTGTCAGTTAATTATTTTTTGACCACTGAAATTAGTCAGCTTTGTCCTACCAAAGAGATTTAATTTAGACTGACATAAAAGGGAGAGGGGGGGGGGGGGGGGGGAAGCTGAAAACCTGATGCAAGAATGTCTGATGATAATAAAAATGACAATAAAATGGTTTCTATTGTAAAGTCTGCCAGTCAATTAACCATTCTGATATTGCAAACTAGGAATAATGGAATGACAGCTCACATTTGAGAAACCTGAAAGGACTATATTTGACATTTTTCAGTTACCAAAATAGGTTCTGATTATTTTTCTACTTATTAATTGCCTCTTTGTGTCAGTGCTACAGCAAAGAAAGAATCCGACGGGAACAACAGATGTGACGGCTTATTGTTTGTCTACTCTTGAGGTGCAAATATCAAATTTAAGAAGCAAAAATAATTATGCAACCATCTGTGCATGCCAGATTCTTCAATAATGACTGTTATGCAAAGAAAGAGACTCGATGTCAGCAGTGACATAGCCTGAGCACGGCAGCTGGATATGTTTCTGTAATCCTAATGGTGCTGGACATTTTTCATCCACTGTGGTCTATAAAGAACTGGGGAAATAAATGAGCCGCTAGGCTTTAGGTCTGTTGCGCACTTACATTTTAAAGATCTGGTAAAAGCAGCAACGGTTTTTTAAAAGTAATTATTAAATGAAGCTCTAGCCTGACCCCTCTGACAGATGAGTGAAAAAGGAGACCCAGAGGCAGGTCAGCTCATGTCTTACACAAACACTAGGTAGAAATTAATTGGTTCTTTGGGTGGCTCACTGGTGTTTGTGCCTACTTCAACCTGAACATAGGGAACAAACTAATAACTCTGACGTCTCTTCTCCGTCCAAAGCAGCGACTAATGGAGTTTCCAGAAGATTTTAACCAGCTCGAGCTTCTTGACACACATGGACACCTGATCCCCCGAGGGTCTGGCAGCGTGTGGACTGGAAGCAAGGATGATGAAGAGGAGGCAGAGGAGAGGGAGCACAGTGAGGAGTGGTATCTGGAAAAGGAGGAAGCTCTCAAAGATGAACCCAACGAGCTCATTCTGTGGGCAGCGGAAAACAATCGTGTAAGTCCAGTTTTGTTTTCAGATCAGGGGTGAGCGATAGAGCTTTAAAATAATATCATTATTATTATTTCAAGGAAATTTGTGAAATGATATTATGTATGGGGAAAAAATATTTTCCATCCTTGTTTTACAGTGAGCTAAAGTGCCAGTTTTTCCTGGTACCCTTCTGGCTTCAACTTAGTTTTTGCAGCTTTTTTTTTTTTTTTTTTGGTAATGTTAAAAAAAAAAGAAAAAAAAAAGAAATGTTTAGTTGTTTTGCTTCTCATTTCCTTCCTTCACCACGTGAACTACAGTAGAACCCAAAGGAAGAAGATAATATCCCCTCTCTTATATTGTAGCCTGAATAGTTAAACTTTGTGTTTTTCTTCCATCTGTTGCAGCACAAACTGTATCATTAGTCATTCAGGTCTTTAAACTGAAAGATGGTTTGATTTTCATCCTTTGTGCATCCAGATTCTTTTGAGCCATCTATCAATATGAACATCGTGTGCTGCTGCAGTATAGCTCACTTTTGTCAACTACTGTAGGTTTTTTTTACATATATCTATTTGTGCCACAGACCAGAATCTGTGGTAGTTTAAGATGAATTTTTAGCCGTTATGATCCCAACTCTCTGCAGATGACCTTTACTTAACAAAAAATACCAAACTTACACAAAGTTCGCCTAAATACGGTGCAGTCTCAGAAGTGACCAGGAAATGAGTTAACACTATTATTGTACCGAGATTAAACGGCCGTCGCGGTACAGTTTCTTCTGCAAATGACTTTTTCCTGTCGTGAAAATGGCGACAGCAGCTGTGTCAGTGGTCTCAACATAATACCACAAAAATACGTTTTTCCCTTTGCTGTCATCTTAAAAGCAGCACTTTGCTCCCCCCGACCCTCCTGCCCTCTTCCCTGTCATCTTCCTCTTTGCAGTCAGCAGCTGCGAGCGGATCAGTCTGTTCTTTTTCATTGGTTTTTTCTGTAAGATACTGAGCTATCCAATGTAGCATCTGCTGCTGACTATTTGTTGACTGTTTTAAAGCAGTTTATATACTGCAGGTATAGAGTCGCCAGTCTTTGCTGTTGCTGATGTCTCCCCTAAATTTCAGTTCAGGATACACTGACTGCCACGTCTATTTCCTGCAATCTCTCTGCCAAGCATCCCTCTTGGTCAATTACTAGACACTATTTATTCAAGTTTGAATTAAAGTCCTGCGGGCACACACTGGGAAAAAATCACAGCACAAGCCGATGCTTTATGAATTTCAAACTAGTCATCACCTTTGAGTCTTCATCTCAGGATAGAAGTTGTGCTGAATAAATAATAATTAAAGCATTTAGGGACACAAATTAAAGTCAAATTTTTGTCAAACAAATATTTTCCCTGACAGACCGCACAGCATGTTCTTATATTCTCAGCAGCAGCACTAAGCACAGACGTGTATTATAAAACAAAACATAAAATACATTTTTTATGTAATGTTCTGTAAGTTTCACTGTGAAGTTTGCAAATTTGATGGTGAAACATTTCTCCCATGAAATGTGTCCCTCTGATTTTGATCAGTTTCTACTGTTTCAGTGTGCGTGGCTTTAAATGCTCATAAGCAGCTGCCTCCCACATCGCTTAATGCAGTCATTATGCCAAGAGGAAGTCAGGAGAAATAGTCATTACAGGACAAAACTCCAGTTTTATGAGCTTGTGTGGCTGGTAATGAAATGTGGCGTCCTGGAGGAGCTGGACTACCTGTGCAGCTTGAATGAGCTGCAGGTAACCTCTGTTGCTACGGTACTGACAAAGACATGAGCAAAGAGCATGAACTAGGAAAAAAGCAGTCAGTAGGGAGAAGGGGGCAGCAGGAGTCTGTGCACGCCACCTGCAAAACCTCTCTCTTTTTTGTGGGGGGGGGATTGTGTCATTGATGCTTCTGCAGTGCACCTGTCATCACTTTCATTTGCACCCAAGCACTTAAAACTGATTGAAAATAGTTTCTGTTTTCTAACTCGAGAAGATTGATATTCTTGAAGTTTTATCTGACTATGCTATACCGTGATGATCGAGTGGTTGTCTAACTTTTTTCTATTTTTCTCTGGCATATCATTAGGGAATGCTAAAGAAACTGCCAGAAACACAGCACACCAAGAGATTTAATGTTTGAACTTTTCAGCGCTTCTCGGCATTGCAGATTTTACACATCTCTGGCCTCCTGCGAGATCTAAGCAGCAACTAACAGTAACTGCATAAAATTCCTACTGACTGAAGCTGGACATCATCCAAGTGTGAGGGCAGAGCAATGGCAAAACTAATCAACTTCGTATATTCACTTTATTTTGACACTTCACCTTTAAGGATGAATACAAAGATAAAAGTTTCATCATATACATCCTTTATTTTGGCAGATTTTTGTTTTAATCCCACGGAGACGTTGACCACAGGCAGGATGGTTTGTGGTATCCTTTAATTTGTTTCCACTTGACTTTATTTTTCTGAAAAACACACTGAAGAGGTTAAATAGAGTGTAGCTGATTGGTTGCATTAGTCAGCGCCTTTGGTTTTTCTTGATGTGGATTTTTTTTAAATGATTATTTCTTCTTGTTAAAATTACACATGGGTCTCTAACCACAAAAGGGAACTCATGAATTAGTTGTAAACATTTCATTTTGTGAAATGCCAAGGGAAACAGGCCAGCAGTGTTTATATTTGAATTTCAAAGTTTAATACTCAGAAGGCATCAATACTCTTTTTCCCAGTTATATAAAAAATAAAAACAAAACAGAGTTTATAAAGTGACTGTCCAGAATCAAAACTATATACTAATACACCAGAATAACTATATAAGCAATCTACTGTCTGAGACTTGTGGTAAATTCAATTTTTAAATGTAAAGAATTGCAGAAGTTTGAATCTTAAAAATCTTATGACTTTGTACACCACGAGGCACGAAGCAGCACAGAAATTTAATACAGCCTGAAAGCCCCTAAAAAGATGCACAAAAGCTGAATGAAAAACAATATACACTTGCAGATAATTAAACTTGCGTCAAGCTAATTTAATCACAGTTCATTATGTGCATTATAACACTGTCAACATCCAGCAGTTTCCCTCAACACACTATAATTGAAAAAGATTCGTGCGTGGAATAAATTCCCAAATAATTCAAAGTTATTTGGAGTCATGACAAATTTTCTTGATTTTTGTCTTGATTGAGTGAGTAGATGAATTCAGCTGAGCACTTTACAGACGGTAAGCGCTGATAATGTCAGGAGAATAATTTCATGGAGCTGTCCAGAGTTTCTTTTTTGTAAATGTAGCCCACAGCAGGAGATTTTCATCAGATGTGTTCTCACCTCTGGAAAAAGTCAGCTTAACTTTGGAGCTAAGAAGCTGTGTAGAGCATGTAAGAGGCAGGATGCGCAGCACCCACTCATTTGCTGTAAATTCCCAGAACTTTTGCCTTCTGTGTTCTCAGTTTGACCTTGCACTGACTTTGTACAAGGAAGCTGGCAGGGAGAAGATCTTTTGACGCCTGAGCCGGGGCTACAGTGCATGTGTGAATATAATTTAAACAGCAATGCTTCCTTCTGCAGGGTGATTTTCAGTCTGACACTGTCTTTAAATCATAATTTGTGCATTGCGTTGTATTTAGCAGTTGGTCTTGGGCCCCAGTTACCTCGGCATAGCGGGAGGTTGGTAACTCCCTGATAACCACTGGCTGCTAGGAAAAAATGTGTATTGCCAACCGGTTGGTGGCAGTCAGTAGGAAAAAGAGGTATACAGTGAAAAAACATTTAAATTGAATTGAAGTAAATCAAAATGGCAACTGCAAATATGCTTACCTTAAGGTTTAACATTGGTGACATCACAGTAACTACATAATCTTTTGACTGTCTGTGAGGCACAACCTTTACTCTGAAGGTGAACAGTCTACGTTTCCAGTTTACATTCAATTTTCTCTACTGCTCAGAGACTAGTTGACAAGTGTTTGCAGACAAGTTGGCGATCTGCAAAGTAATCACAAAGAGATTCTTGGTGTAGCACCTGCTAACTGCTAGCAGCCACTTAACAAAATGTCAGGGAATACACATTTCCCATGGTTTCCAACCTAAGACCTCAATCACACATCTGTGATTGAGGTCTTAAGTGTGTGAATTAAAGTATCTGTGCTGTATAAAGTCTGTCTGGAGGAAGTGTTTCTTTTGACCTTTTTTCTTTGCTAGCCTACGTTATTGGTATTAGTTTGTTGGTTAAACCAAAGCTTTGCTGAATGGGTATCAGAAAGTCAAATAGTTGCTGTGCATGAGGTCCTTTGACAGCTTTTTTTGTGCCTTTACCGCAAAGTAAAAAATAAATTAAGGTGCTTATGCAGCTAATTAAAGCTTGCATGAAGCACAAATGGTGCTGACCTTGTGATCAACGTTGCAGAATTGAAGTTTTATTTGAGAAAAAGCAGCTCAAATGAAACATTTTCTTACAATCAGTTTCTATGGTTTTCTTTCAGCTTGCCACAATCCGCAGTTTGTTAGCTGATGATCCTTTGCTGGTGCACTGCTGTGATGAAGATGGTTACACTCCCCTGCACCGTGCAGCATACAGCGGCCACGTCGAAGTCGTTTCTGCTCTGCTTGCCGGCGGCTCTAAGGTCAACCCCCGCACCATCGATGGCTGGACTCCCCTTCACAGCGCTTGCCGCTGGAGCCGCGTTTCTGTGGCGAGTTGTCTCCTGCAGCACGGAGCCGAACTGAACGCCCAGACCAACGGTGGACTCACACCATTACATCTCGCTGCTTCCTACACAAGCTTTTCAAAAACAGACTCCAGACACACCTTAGAGCTGCTGCTCTCTCAGCGCCATCTGAAGCCGGGGCTCCGCAGCAGCAGCGGGGAGACCGCCGGTGAGGTGGCGCGACGTAGTGGGCCCCATCACTTTATGTTTGAGATGGTGGAAGACTATGTGAATGTGGTGCCCATCTCATGAACAAAAGCATAGGCCCACACAGGCTTTCACATTAGCTGTCACTTGAAAAAATGTATAAAAATGGAATCCTGCACATTCATTAAAATGCTCTTGTATTCTAGCGTTTGAAGCAGTATTGATGTCTTGTTAATGGTCAGGTTTCCTTTTGAAGCAACATAATAAATGTGAATGTCAAATCTCCAATTCATCTTCTTTACAATTAGATTAAAAGTTTCTTCCCTTTTATTCTGCAATAGACCACAGGTTAGAAAAAAAAGGTCTGCCTTAAACCTGAAATTGCAGGTTTTCTGAGGAGCTGAAAAGATGCTGTGATAAGATTCAAGCTGTGTTTCTGAGTGCCAGTTGTTCAGTGACATTTAGATATTAGAAATTCAAAGCATTATAGATGAGTAGTTATTTTAGTATCTACCTATTAACTAAAAGCCTTTTTCAACCTTGAAAGGTTTTCTTTGGAGTTGTGTTTAGGGCCTAACTTTTAAACTCATTAGCCACTTTGTTACTCGAGTAGACTCTGGCACTTTCTGACCCAACCATCTGTGTGTCAGAGCAGAAATTGAGACTCATTTTTTTTATTTTCTAATTTCCAGTTATGGTGAACTTGTTGTGTAGCCTCAGTTTCCTGTTCTTAGCTGACAGAGATGGCATCCAGTGTAGTCTTCTGCTGCTATAGCTCATCTGCTTTAAGGTTTGACATGTTTTAAGAGATGTTTTACTGCATATCTTGGTTGTAACTTGTGCTTATTTGTGAAGATTAATACTGATCTTCTTTTGGCCTCTAACAGTGGATTCATGTCTGTGCTTGTACAGCTAAACCTCCGTGCAGTGTTTGATACTGTTGACAATATTTTATTACAGAAATTAGAGCTTGCCATAGATACTAAAGATACTGCACTGCTGTGATTTGAATCATATCTAATAAACGCCAATGTGTTAATGTAAATGGGAAGTCCACAGGGTTCTAGGATTCTGCTGACATACATGGTTCCCTTAGGCAATATCATTAGCATGCATTTTATTGCTTTGCAGATGATACCCAGGTTTATGTGTCTATGAAGTCAGGTAACACACACCAATTAGTTAAACTGCAGGAACATCTTAAAGACATAAAGACCTGGATGACCTCTAATTTCCAGCTTCTAAATTCAGATAAAACTGAGCGACTGTTACTGTGATTTGGTGTCTAGTTAAAGTGAATTTAATTTTTGAGTTCCCATTGAGTTAATATTTGATTTACTATTGGCCTTCCTGTCAGCTCAAAGCAGTCTGGTTATGCTCTGACCTCTGGCATCAACAATTAAAGTAAGGTAGTTTAAACATGCTGTGTGCAACATGGGTCACAACTAGAATAGCTCTCAGATGATTTATATGGGGTGGGAGTGTTGTTCTTTTCAGTTACTGCTAAATATTCAAGTTTTTAATAATAGCTTCTTACTTTGTGTGACAAGGTTTTATAGATCATTTTCTCTGTATTGCATGCTTTTTCTCAGGCAATGACAATAAAACCACATATGACCATAAAAGAGCTGCGAGAAAGGTTAAAAAACCAATGCAGACTTGAGCTGTCAGCTATCACTGAGTATCAGTACACCACTGCTGACACCAGATTCTTGTGTCAGGAGTTAAAAAACATCACGAGTACAAAATACAATAGCAGAAGCAGACACATCATGCTGTATAATACACTACTTGGCTGCTTTGACGCCTTTGAACACAATGACAAGTGATCTGCTCTGTGGGACAAACCCACCACTTTAACTCTCAATGCCACGAAACGGCTCAGAAGAGAATTTCAAAAGGCATCTGAGTGAGGCACAGCCAAACTGGGAAAACCAGAGAGGTGTGATTAGAGTTTAGGTTGGTTGCGGCTTTCTTTTTTAAGTGCCTACAATGTCCTCCTTAGTCATGAGATATGGAGGTATTTATGAGTCACAGAACTATAATACTGTGAATTCACAGCAGCAAAAATACTCTGTTGCATGTTGGTTGCGAGCGTTTTAACGCACTGTTCTTGTCTCTGTCTCTCTCCTGGTTGGGTCAAGCTTTTTATTAAGGCACCATTTACAACAGCATATTGGGTGTTTTTGAAGGTCTGCATTCTGATGGACTGCGCGGTCTGAATAGTTGAGTGCAGTTTTCTCACTGATTGGAGGATATTTCTGTTCAAGGGCTCAGTGCAGAATGTACAAAACTTTAAACAACACAAACACTTTTTTTTGTCCTCAGCTGTCAGTAGTTTCATGTATACAGACAAGAAACAGCAGCCTATACAGTACATTTTATATGTATATGAATGCAAGAAAAAATCCATCTATTTTTGCTTATTAGGGTTGTTGCTAGGGCTGGAACCTATCCCAGCTATGAGAGGGAAAAAGCCACGGTTCACCCTGTTGACAGACTGTCAGAGGTCCAACACAGAGAGACAGACAACCACTCACACTCCAGACTACTGGGACAGACTATGCAAATGCCACACAGAAAGTTCCTGCCCAGATGATTGATTCAAACACCGGACGGTTTTGCGGAGAGGCAAGCACTGCACCACCGTGCTGCCCGGTTCAAGAAAGGAGAGAATGTAATTTTACTAAATCCATATTCTTATCTCTGCCAAAACCAAAAATGTATCTTCCCATTATTCCCAAACCTAACAAATAAAATAAAAATAATATCAGCTAACCGTATTGTCCAGTGCTAGCAGCAGCTAGATGTTGCTAGATGGATCTAGCAACAGCCAGCACTGGACACAAGTATGCAGTAAATAAACTGAAATGAAAATCAAGCTCAAAGGAAAAAATGTAACATCCAAATACCTTTTTGGTGTTAATGTAGACTAGACATTTAGCAAACAAAATAAATACAAATATTAGAATATGTTGAAAAAAATTTTTTTTATTTAATTTTAAAAAGTAAACCTTCATATATTCTATATGACACATGGAATAATTAAACCTGCTTTAATTTTGATGATTACAGCTCAAAGTTCATGAAGTCAGAAATTCCTTTTTTTCAAATTTTTAGAATATCTAATTCATGGTTTGAGTAAACTGAGTAATACTATAGTAACAATATTAATTTCCATTAAAGCAGTTGTAATTAGCGGCAGACTACTGACTGGACGGTTGTCCAACAGCATCCTTCACGAGGAGGGTGAGCTACAGAAGGTCACTGGTGATAAAGCTGGCTGTTTGCAGAGAGCTGCATTGAAGCATATTAATGGGAAGTTGACTGGAAGGGAAAACTGCGGTAAGAAAAAGTGCAGAAGCAGCAGGGATGACAACAACCTCTAGAAGACCGTCAGGAAAAGTCACTTCAAGAACTTTGGAGAGGTTTAAGAGGATGGTGTCAGTGTTTCAAGATCCACCACGCACAAATGTATTCAGGAAATTATTTGTAGTGTCTTTTTCTCTCTTATCTTTTTGCTGTTGTTTGTGCATCTTTATCAACTACTTTTCCTACACTATATGCTTTTCTACAAGGTGCATGAGCATAAAGGGAAGGTAGGGGGAGGGGCTAGTTGCATTGAAAGATGCAACTAGGAAAACCCATCGGCCCATTGGCCTACCTGCCAAAGGATGGATTGCCAAGTTTACCAGTGCAATCCCAATCACGTTCCTAATCAGGCCACTCCTGAAGCAGGAACAAAACCAGATCCATCTTTTCTGGGCTAAGGAGAAAAAGAAGTGGACTGTTGCTCAGTGGTCCAAAGTTGGCAGATTAAAGTAAATTTTAGATTTCATTAGGAAATCGAGGTCCTGCAGTGTGAGGTGTGGAGAGACTCTAAACCCAGTGTGTTTGAAGTCCAGTGTGAAGTTTCTGCAGTCTGTAATGATTTGGGTTGCCATGTCAGCTGCTTCTGTTTGCAGTCGTTGGTCCATTGTGTTTTATCAAATCCAAACTCAACACAGTATCTACCAGGAGATTTAGGAGCACTTCATGCTGCCATCTGATTACAGGGTTTATGGAGATGCCGATTTCCTTTTCCAGCAGTACCTATCACCTCTGCACGGAGCCCAAACTAAACAGACTGAAACACATGGTGGGCCTCTCTGGTGCTGTACACAACTGGTTTACTTCCTATCTCTCAGACAGAACTTTTATGGTGAGTATGGATACATGCTCCTCTAAGATCCATAAAATGACATGTGGTGTGCCCCAAGGGTCGGTTTTAGGCCCTGTACTTTTTAATTTTTATATGCTCCCTCTTGGCGGTGTCATCAGGAGGCATGGAGTGAACTTCCACAGTTACCCTGATGACACTCAGCTGTACATCTCCGTGTCTCCTGATGACACCAGACCAATGGATGCCCTTTTTAACTGTATTTTAGATATAAGATCTTGGATGGCAGAAAACGTTTTGATTGATTTGCTGACCATGCTATTACTGTGCCAGTTAACTCACCTGACCTGAAATCCACAACATATGTGTGCAGTATTGTCAAGCAGAAAAGGAGAAACACCCGACTCAAAATACAGACGAGCTGAAGGTTGCTATCAAAGCGACTTGGACTTCATTAACACCTCAATTAAATGAACATGCTTGTAGCTGGTGGTTCACCATTGGAAAGAAGCACATTAAAGAGTCTGGCCTGCACAGTCTCCAAAGTGCAAAACTTGAAAGATTATATTTAACCCAGCATGGTATAACCACTGGTCTTTTTTTGGTTATGCTTGGACTTTTTTTCTTTTTTAGAAAAAAAGGGAATTATTTTGAAAATATTTAATAATTTCAGTGTTATACTGTGTCATCATAATACTTGCCTAACCCTCCACCCATAATGCATCAATTTGTATCTCTTTCTGTGTAAATTTATGCTGGTTATGTCTTCATTGATGCAAAGAAAACACAAAATGAGACACCACATAATGAGTCAACACTGTTGGAACATAATGCCAGGTGCATCCCGGGCATTTCGCATTGATTTCAAATTCTTATTCTCAGCTCTTATTATTTTTGAATGTACTATTATCTCTGATGAGTCAACACTCAAACAGATATGATTCACTCTTCTCTCCTCTTTTTTTGTTTGCCTCAGTCCACACAGGAGATTCTGAGTTTTTGTGTGTTTTTGGGAAGTAGCCTCCTTGTTTATGTGAATGATAAATTCATTTATTTTAATGTACCAGCTGTACCAGCTGCAGGTGTTGAATGCTCAGATGTGTTGAAAAAACACACATCTGTGGTTTTGGATCATTTTCTGGATCGTGTTCATCTCAGCTATGTCACTGAGGCTCACTAAAAACATGCCCAGGCTGTGGGTATCTACAGATCTGTTAACAAACTAAACTTAATAGACGGCTTTCTTGTTTTTAAGCTTTTTTGAGAAAATGTCATTACACGTTGTCATTACTCCTTTTTCTCCTCTGGCCCCTTATTAGTAATAAACCTGTGCGTGTGTGTGTGTGTGTGTGTGTGTGTGTGTGTGTGTGTGTGTGTGTGTGTGTGTGTGTGTGTGTGTGTGTGTGTGTGTTTGCGTGTGGTGGGGATAATTATGTTTACCATAAAAGTGGCTGGATGCAATCGTTATCCATAGTCAAACTTTGCTGAGAGAAAAAGACCCTCACATTTTTCTGCTTGGAAACATCAGAGAGACGTGACCTCTTCATCTGCCCTGAAATAGACACCTGTGCTTCTCACGTCTCACCTTCATTGGTTCCCTGTAAAAGCCACAAATGAATTCCAAAGGCCTCATCATGTTATCCCAGCAGACCACTTAGATCTTAGAGTACAGGCTTAGGCTGACTGGAGGTTCCTCGCTTTCACCTGTCGGGCTCCTCTCCTGTGGAACCAGCTCCCAGTTCTCTTTACTTTTAACATTAGATGTCAAACTTTCATTTTTTTGTGCAGAGTACCTAGAGCTGGTTAGTAATGCTTCTAGCCTATTCTGCTGGAGGCACTCTGCTCTGCCCTCCTCCCCCCGTGAATTTATATTCCACTACATAACATGTAATGTGGTGCTGTCTGTCTCCTGTAGTTTGTTTGCAGGTATCTCAGCATCCAAAGCTGCTGCTAAAAGGCTTTTATTTCTTGTAATATTTGCTTTATTTGCTTGCTTGAAGCAAATTATTGGGTTTTTCTTTGTATTCTAGGGTTTTAGCATTATGAGGTAAAGTGGTTTAAGATTGCTTATGCTGTAATTGGCCAATAATAAGTGACTTTAAATTGATTTATGCCTTTGGCATTTGCACTGTGCAGACTGGTCACTTAGATGTATAGTTGGCACATGTGACTGTTTGGTGCAGTCAGGCCTGACTGGAAATTGTATTTTGCTTCTTCACAGATGACTCCCTTCATATTAGACAGTGTTTTACAGGTTTTTCATACATTCTTGAATAATTCATCATGTCACTTGAACAGATAGTGCCTTGGTGGTTTTTCATGGTTTTATTATACAACGGCCAAAATACAGTCTTGTGAAAAACTGAGTACACCCTTACTGCTTTCGTGTAAGTGGTAGCCAGGTGTCCCCAATAAAATGCATGTGAATAACTGATCATCATGGAGGATGACTGAGAACCTTCACAGACAGATCATCACGGACTGTAGCTAGCATAAGACGACCTGGATTTTGTTTTACTTTGCAGAAATACTGATTAGTGCCGTTTTAGCACTTTGTGTAGCAATTGATAAAAAGTTGCAAAGTGCAAACAAAACATGTAAAACCGGTAAAAGCGTGTATGAAAATTCAAACCAAAGACATCCCAAATGAAATTCCAATGAAAAACATATTCAGTAAAAACATAAAAGCTTGATCTCCTAGAGCGACCTCCTCTATGAAAGCAGATTTCCCAAAGTGCATCAAAAACCACCTTAAGCATAAATCCTGCGACAAGCTGGAAACCTCAGATGTGTGACAGTGAAACCCTCACCGACACTCTGTGTACCAGCTGTAACGTGTGCGCATGATGAGACATTGATGAGATAAATCTATGTAATTATTTACTTTTCCAAGACAAGTGGTTAATGAAGGTTTTAACATTTAATCAGCGTGGCAGCTGGTGACTTTGTGCCAAAACACTCACCCCAGTTTTAGATTTTTAATTTCAAAGGTCATTTGTGGCATTTCACATAAACAGCTTTTTATCACTACAGGAACATTTCTCTCTCTGTGAGCTGCACGAAAAGCTGAAAGCTCTCTTTTATAACCTGCAGTCTGGACAGAATACAGTAATCAGCTGCAGTTCATCCATAAATCTCCACAATTAGTCCGAAACGTATTCATTTTTCATTTTAAAGTTTAGTAATTATTCTACAAGGAGCTGTAATCTCTTCACAAGACTATCGAGAAATGCTCAACAGTATATAAACAAAAGAAAGCCTCATAAGCTCCTCTGTCTATTCTCTTATCTGCGCCAATACAAAAATAAAAAGAGTCCGTGGTTCTCATTTCAGTCTTTATGTTGTGAGTTTCTGGAGCGGCCTTCCACAAGATCGAAGAACAGTAGAAGATACTCATATCTTTAAAAATCCAGCTGTTAAGCCCGGCTTCTATGGGCCATCTTTTAATTTATTAAATGTTCTTATTGATTAAATGTATCAGTGGATACACTGTTGTGACTATTTTTGCAAAAAGTACCCCAAAACTACCTTATTGAACTGAAAGAGAGATAAAATGATATGTTATGCATTCATTTATTTATTAGGTACACCCATTCAACACACACCTTCTATCAACATTTAGGCTGCCGGTGGTGTAAGGGTGTGGGGGATATCTTCTTGGCACACTTTGGTCCCCGTAATACAACATAAGCATCATTTAATCACCACAGTGTGAGTATTGTTGCTGGCCCGTTCTAATGGCAGGATAACACACCATGTCACAGAGCTCAGATAATCTCAAACTGGCTTCAGAAAATAACAATGAATTCACTGAACTAAAATGCTCTCCACAGTCACCAGATCTCAATCAAACAGATCACTTTTAGCATGCGGTGGAATAGGAAATTCATATCATAGATGTGCAGCTGACAAATCTGCAGCAGCTGTGAGATACTTTCATGTCAACATCATCCACAATCTCTGAGGATTGTTTTCAGCACTTTGTTGAATCTGTGCTGCGAAGAATGAAGTCAGTTCTCAAGGAAGAAGGTCCAGCCTCATACTTGCAAGATGTACCTGATAAAACGTCTGGTGAGCGTGTATTTATTGTCTTTTTTATTATCATTATTCCTCATATCCTCTTTCACTGTTGTATTACTCAAGTAAATATTTTAAAATGAGTTTTTATTATTATTATTTTCATTTTGAATTTTATTAACTTTAGAAGTCTGGCTTCGTTGTTATTTTATTTTTCCACATGCATGGTTGTACAAACATAACCCCACAGTGGATTGGATTAATTCTGAAAATATTGCTTAATCTTTTTGTGGCTTGCAATTATGGTCAGGTCACTAATGGCTAATTAAAAAAAAATCAAAACAATATTCACAATATCATATCTTCAGATTATTAGCATATAGACAGTGTACTCTGGCAGGAACAGACCTGCCGCGTTCCCCTCACTGAAATGGGCTGAAATTTGTTTCATACCTTTTCTACAAAAAGATTTTAACCCCAGCCCTGCTCTATCTCATAGATAACTGTCACGATCCTGGGTCTTTTGACCCAGCGTTTTGCAGTTTAGTTTATGTTCATGTTTATGTTTAAGCCCTTTAGGTTTTCAGTTCATTTTTCCCCTTGTATCCCCTTGTATCCCCTTGTATCCCCTTGTATCCCCTTGTATCCCCCTTGTGTCTTCCAACCCGTTAAGTCTCCCTTGCCCTTCATGTGTTTCATGTCTGTGTCTTACGTTGTCAAGTTCAGGTTGTCATGTCTGCGTCTTATGTTTCCTGTTTTATTTTGAAGAGGTCTTGTGTTTCTGTGTTCACTGTATTTAGTTTTACTCTTTCCCTGCGAGTTCATTATGTTCATGTTGGTTGTGCTGTTTTGGCCTTTATAGTTATTATTTCCCTAGGTTTCAGTTATGGTTGTCATAGGCTTAGTTCTTATAATATGGCTTCACTGTGTTCCATGTTGTGTCTACTGTGCCTTTCTGTACCATGTTTCAGGTTCCTATGTTCTGTCTCCCCAGTTGCTGTTAAGTTTACGTGTCTAGAGTTCAGTCACTGTGTTTCCTGTTTTACTTTGAAGGTCCGTGTCTCATGTCAGTGTTTCTAGTTTCGCTTCCCTTGTCTCGTCCAGCCTGATTACTCCCAGCTGTGCTCTCCTTCTGTGTCTCATTCCCTCGTTATCCCCCAGTATATTTAAGCCCTGTGTTTTCTTTGTCAGTGTTGTAGTCTCCCTCATGGCTGTGTTCCCCCTGTGTGTCAGTTTATCCATGTCCCAGTTTAGTTTTGTTATATTTTTCGTGCCATTCTGCAATAAAGCAGCTTTTTGAGTTTAATTCCTGCGTGGTGAGTTTTGCGTTTGGGTCCTTCTCCTGCCTGCACACAGCCGAAACATGACAATAACCCTATAAATAGATATAAATAATAAATATATATAAATAACCCGATAAATGCTACAAATGCAGAGTCCTCAGAGGGACTCCCAGGTAACCTCAGTCAACTTTTTGGAAAGGGCTGGTCTCGTGAACTGTTTTGGAAGATGGGCTGTTCTGTTGTTTTGAGTGTGTAGGATGAATTTTAGGAACCACTCAGTAAAGTTTATTTACTTTTTACATTACTTCCTCCCACCGCAGAAACATCCGGCCTGACGTGGACTGAATGTGTTTTGCACCGACACATTTTGGTTCACTTTTTGATAAAAGCTGGAATTGTACAAATTCAACAGATGATTTTCACCAGAGTAAATAAAACTATATTTATAAAACTAAACAAACACCCTTAGTCTTTGCTCACTCTCCCTCTGCCCAACTTTGTGCTGTTTATTTAGTTCCTTTGCCTGGTTATTTTAGGTTACACCACCTTAACGGGTTAATTTGGGGGTTTGTTGGATGATAAATTTGTAACTTTCTGTTATGGCTTTGTCTCTGTCTCCCATCATAGTCATGACTCATGATAAATGCAGCTGGAGGGGTTAAACAATGCTCTGTTAGGCCAGAATTAATTACTGCTGTTTTTATACACAGCTCCCTGTTTTTAAAGGTGTAAATATAATAGGACATTTTCCTCAAAGGCTGTTTCACAGAGAGCGTGCAGGTCTTTTCTTTCTCACTTCTTCATAAATTAAGCAGGTAAAAAGGTTTTGGAGATGATTCCATGTGTGGCACTTGCATTTGGATCCATTTGCTGTGATCACACACAGGAGCTTTTAATGCTTGGTGAAAATAGCCGTCTTTAGGCTGCCAAAACAAAGCAAGTCCATCAAGATAGATCTGGACCATTAGGAGCGGCAAGAAAAGCAGCACACACTGGTGATTTAAAGGAAAAAGAAGTTTTAAAAAAGCATTGAGAAGACAACAGTGGTGGAGGATTGTGGGATCCTTTTCAAACCTTTACATCATTTAACCAGGAGAAAGACACTTTCCAGAAGGAGACGGTTCACCGTGAGATCCAAACGATTAATCTATGAAATATTATGGTTTGAGTTTTTTGGGAAAATCTTAAATAAAACTGCAACTACCAGGTGAGCGTGTATTTTAAAGTGAGGTTTATTAATAGAAAATGATATGATTAAAATATGATTAATACATGAGAAAAGAAATCTGCCACCACAAGTTTTAGCCCTAGTGTTGTGTTTGGGTCAAATTTTGCCTGATATATAAGTTTTACTTCAGAAAAATGCAGTTTGTGTGTAATTTGTGTGTTTTATTCAACATACTTTTGGTATTCCAAGTCAAAAATAATTGGTCATTAAAAAAGAACGGGGGAAGACAGTAATTACCGTAAATAACATGCATGCATGTGCACACACACATGCGCACACCTTGGGTTCATTGGCAACCACTACAAAAACTTTTGCCGGGTAGAGGTTCTTTTCCATGGGAACTATTCCTGTGTTGGCATTTCTCACAGACAGTTACAAAATTGTTTCAATAGCTCTGAACTTTTCTTGTAGTTTTGGTGTATCATGCTTTTTCAAAGCCTTGCTCACAGTCACTGCATGGCAGCTCCATGGCAGGTCGATATACACAAGGTGGGACTCTTCACTACTTATATTGGGCTCTATGCTGGTGCAGAGGAGAGAGGCCAGGAAACTGACAGTGACGATGGATTAGAGGAGGAAGCGTCAGGAGCACAGAATAAAATTAGCGCAATCCAGACCGAGGAATGACTGATGAGGAGGAATTAAGTGATGAAGAGGATGGCCAAAGAAGAATCAAGTTGGGCTTTCAATTGAAAATGTAAGTTTTACTTCAGAAACAGGGCCTACAAAATTTTGGACTGATGGCATCAAATTCTCCTTTGAACTGTTCCTGAGTCTATTAAAACCATAGTAAACATGATCAACTTTGAGAGGAAAAAAAAAGACACCTGGAAGGTGGTAACCCAGAAAGACATCAAGCAAGGCTTTTTGAGTGTTATGTGCAGATCCCTAAATGAATCTACCAACAGTTTATGGGATGCAGAGTCTGGTCAGACAATGTTTCAGGCCATCAACTCACTCAAGAAATTTTATACGTTGTTATGGTGATTCGCTTTGACAATGGAGATACAAGACCAGGTTGCCGTCAACAATACAAATTGGCAGTGATCAAAGAGGTTTGAGACAAGTGTGTGGAGCAGCCACTCACTTATCCCAAGTCCAAAATCACAGTCGATGAGCATCTGTCAATCTAAATATGGTATAAAGACATGGGTAACATATGATGCCAGATCAAGTTATGCCTGGAGCATGCGGATTTATACTGGGAGACCCGCCAGTGTAGTTTTCGGAAAATTTCCCTCGTACCCAAATAAAACCTTCCTGGTCAAACGTGACACTACAGGAGTTATTTTTTGTGAAAAGTTTGTGATCAGTAGTACACTATATTTCATCCAAATATGTCTTAAAGTTGGAAATTCCTTTTTTTAGAACTCGAATTCAAAGCATATAAACTCAGATTAATGAGACATACGGGCCACAAATACCAAACAGTAGTTCGAAAATTGTAATGTTCACAAGAACCTAAGTGGATAAAAAGATCTAGTGCAACAAGTAGTGATAGCATATCAATAATTATAGTTTTTATGATGAGTCTTAATGAGACGGTCATTTTTGACAGGGAACGCAAAATTGCTTGACATGAAATGAACACAGACAGAAAGGCCCACAAACAATATGATAAGAAGTGAATCTTAAAAGCATTGATACGTTGATTTTTTTATTTTATTTTTTTTACTTAGAGTAGCACAAATGTCATAATTAAAGACAAAAAGAATTGTAATGATTTTCTCAACAGGCTTTTAGCAAGGAAACAAACCAGTGTACTTTTAGAAAACTGCAAACTACATTTGGCAATCTTGTGAACTGTAGGGTTACTTTCTTTGTCAAATTAATTATGTTTCTTTTGCCCTTTGAGTTTCACTTGGCAGTACAAGCTTTAAAAGTTATTTTTGCTGTAATGTTGAAAAAACAGTGGCACAGCCTTCCAAGACGGCAAAAAACTCTGTTCTCCAACAATGGAAAACATACTTAATATATAGAGTACAAAAAAAAAACAAGAAAAAAACAACTATGATTGTCCTCAGGTCCAACCTTGAGGCCAACACATCTGCAAGTTGTTAAAGCTGTAATTTGATGGAGTTATTCCAGCACATTGTATTTGCAGAGGGAGCACGCAAGTGGTGATAATAATTCATTAACTTCAGGACATTTTCTTTTAACGTTGAACAGTAGCAAAGAGGAGCTGCAGACGAACACGGTGTGCCGGATCGAGGCTAATGAGTTTTCACAACATCACAGCCAAGAAAATATATAATTTAAAATCAAATGCATTCATACTGCAGGTATGATAATTATGAATGATTAAGCAAGAGGGGGAAAAAACATTCTTACACATGCAAATTTGGCCAATTTTCACAGTGTGAAGTGAGGAAAAATAGGACTCAGGTGGATAAAAGAGCATCACGCAAAAAAGCTGCTTAAATGCTAGTAGGAAGGGAAGTCATTAGAGCGCCGAGAATGAGCAACAAAACCAAAAAGATTGGGCTTATAAACCTCTGTAGAGTCATATAGACAGCCCTGGCAACGTTAATTGCATCAGATGATCACAAACCAGCTCAGAGGATGTCACTGAAGAGCCCATTCAGCAATAAAGTGATAATAAAGTTAAAAATATTACTAATGCAAACTGCGTGCTGATGTGTGCATGTGTGCTGAGGAGCAAAAGAAGTCAGTCATCCCTGGAGGATGGACAGCGAGACATAGTGGAGCTTTGATGGCCCAGAGAACCGAGCTGAGTGCACGAGATGATGACCCTCATGCTGGCCGAGGTCTCCTGCACAGCAACAGCGGGGTCGCGAGTTAATGTATTATTCAAGGTAATGCATCAAATATTAATCAGGGTGGTGGAGGTCTGTTAAACCCACAGTCAAGATTCACTTTACTAATACTTTTTTTTTAAATTTAAACAAATACAAATAAACTAACAGTACTGAGGCCTGATCAAAAGAAACAAAAAGGAAAAAAGGAAGACCCTCGCAAATTGCTGAAGATATTTGAGGGCTGAGAGAAAAACAGGGAGATAGTGGTTTCTCCACTTCAACACACCTGAGGATCAGAGCACTGAAGGAACAAGAGCAGAGAAACTGGAGCAATGAGCATGTGTGACACTCTGCCTGAATTAAGTTTGTTTATGAAAAATGTAAATGAACACACGCGGCGGTCAACCGAACAACTTTTGTCCGGCGCCTGCAGCTGTTTAAACATTTTCTTTTCTTGTTGCGTAATCGGGAGCACCGTAGATTCGTAGAGTTACACGATTCACAGCTGCGTGAAGAAATGTAAATTATTCAGATGGATCTGTATGCTGTTTAAAAAAGGATAAAACTCATCTCCTCTTCAGAAATCCTCATCTTCTACCAGTTTTTAATATGAATGTGTATTGTACATACATGTTTATGTTTAAAGCACCTAGACAAGACTTCTGTTGCCAAAAGTGTTCACTCACCCATCCGAATCAGGGAATTCAAGTATTCCAGTCACTTCCGTGTATAAATTGAAGCATGCAGACTGTTTCTGCCAACATTTGTGAATGAATGGGTCGCTCTCAGGGCCTCGGGTCCACAAAGACATGGATGAGTCATTTTGGTGTGGAAGAACTTGACTGGGCTGCACAGAGTCCTGACCTCAACCCGACTGAGCACCTTTGGGATGAATCAGGCCGTGTCCTCCCAGTGTTCAACCCCATGAATCCGCTTCTGAAAGGATGGTCAGTTCCTATAAACACATTAAGAATAGGATGCCACTCAAGTTCATGTGCGTGTGAAGGCAGACTAACACATACTTTTGGCAGTATGCTGTATTTACACATTTAAGACTTGCCCAGTGCTTTCCAGAATTTATTTAAGCTCTTCACAGAAATGTATTCACACTTTAGGCTTTCTGAGGACTTCCATCTTTGTTTCCTTCATAAACAAACACCAACATATAGGAACAATTGACCTCTAGCTCTAAAATATTCTATTTTATTTGTCTTTCAGCATCTCTTCCATGTAACTGTCATTCTTTTGTCCTTTTAGTCCATACTACTGCCTAAGTTTATTATTTTTATTTAGAGCGGTGGGATTTTTGTAAGCCTCTTTTGGCCTCTTTTTGATATAATGGTTTTAGATTTTTTTTTGTTTGTTTTGTCCTTTTTAACTCAATGTGCAAATGAAATAAATGTATAAAATGTATTACTGCATTTTTCATGTACTTGGACGTGACAAATCTTCTGACTGGAGGATGAAGCCCTCCATGGTTAGGGGGACGTGGCTTCATTTCAGCCTAAACCCAACAACACGTTAGAAGCTGCTCTCCATTACTCTCTATAAAACAGCAAATGATCTAATCTGGTGGCCCGACACGTACTAAAACACTTTCTGTTGATTTTTCTTTTAATCATCTGTCCCTCTTTTGAAGATGGATATTAATATGACCCGTCCGCAATATAAATATCAAATCCTGATTTAATTTCAAATGCAGGAAGGCCTTTCATTAGGAGAGGGAAAGTTTATTACATGTGCAAGAAAGTAAGCTATATTAAAAACATGTTAGAGCCGACGCTGAGCAGAAAGCATCACTGCACCTCAGAAGCTGTTTACGCAGACGGCTCGCTCCTCCAGACGGTGATTCACACACCTGTGACTCAGTCATCTTATATGTAAACTAGGAGCAGGTCTGAATATTGTTGAAATGGCACTGAAACAAAGTTTTGCATTTAAAGTAGCTTATTAAATCTGTGATAATCTAAGACTCTGATATTACTATGAACAATGCTCTGTAATGAATTATAATACCTTTAAAAGCACTAAAGGCTGACACATTATGCACAACAAACTACTGTTAATGTGTTAATTAAAATAACATAATTAAGTCATTGGTGAAATGTTGCATTTCCCACTGCTACATTTACTACATGTGGTGCTGACACGACTGAGGAAGTAAAAGAACAGAGAATGGTTAATTAACACATTGAGGAGTGTCTGACTGCATGTGCTTTGTGAGGATATATCAGATGTTCTCTGAGCTCTTATCAGACGTTGGAAAACAGATGAGCCTAATTGTGCTTTTTAGTCTTGTTGTGTATTAAACAATAGAGTTAGATTTTGTCATAAAACTTCCACTTCTGGCATTCAGTGCTTTAAATCAACAGTGGAGGTGGCAAGAATAATTTTCAGAGCCAGGAGGATGAGTGGAGTGGTGAAGCGGAGCCACTCTGGAGCTCCAGGGACCAGACAAGAGAAGTCTCACAGAAGGCTGGCCCTGGCGGACCAAACACACGTTATCAAACTGTCTGGCTCACTGAGGCGTGAACCACATACCTTTAAGGGAATGACCAAACAAACAGGCAATTTTTGTTCCACCAGCTGAGCAATAAAAGCTTTTTGTAATCAGTAAACGCCTGTTTGTTGTTAGTATTTTATCAGCAGTGCCAGTGTGGAGTCAATCCAGCCAGCAATGATCACAAACAGCAGTTAAATGCGGACAGATAAATGTCCAGTTAATTGCTGAGGTTCAAATTATAATGATAATGATAAATTATCAGCGACGAGGGAAACGCTCACCACGAAATAACTATGTACGAAATAAGTAATAACAAGGAAATAAAAATAGGAAACACAAATAATTGTATGTTCACAGCAGTTCATGCAAATAGACATTTATCGATGTAACTGAAAACTGAAACGAGATCAGACAAATGAAACTATTAACACTGCCAAAAAAATTATAGTCTAATATATAGTTTTTATTTTTCATTTTATTTAACCTTTATTTATAAAGCTAGTCCCATTGAGACCCAATGTCTCATATACAAAAGAGATCTGTTCCAGACAAACATATTAAAATTATAACAATAACATATTAAGTTTAAAAATGTATCACAAAATCTATTTTTTTAAGCTGGACTTCTCACTTTAAAGAACTCAAATATCAGTTTGTACATATGAGTTTTAATTTGCATGACATTTGCTACATTTGTGCAATTCATTTAGTTGTTTTTTTTTTAAGAAGATGTCCATTGATGATATAGAGTCTCAAAAAACTCACATCATATCATTATTATTATCATATACAGGTAATGATGGCACATCACTATAGGCAATGAAATAGTCTCAGAGCCTCCTCAATATTGCACGTAGAAGCAAATATTGCACATAAAGTAACACCAATACATATTTAAACAAACAAGAGTAGAAAGTATACTGTTAAGACCCGTCTAGGGGTGGCCAGACCACAACATAAGGGTGATCCATCCTTGTCAGCCACATCACACAATTGGTACAGTTTGATAATGATTTATTTACAATATGTTAGTTTGTTAGGTATTTTGACACTAAAAAGGAGCTGGTTATAGCTTTGGAGAGGACTTAATGCCAAAACACCAAACAAAAGGAGCCTAGCTTGAGGATTTACCAAGCTTACCTAATCAAAAGAATCAAACCAAATCACAACAACTTGCCTCCCTAACTAAGAAAAACAAGAGAAAACTATAATAAAACAAAAAGGCAGTCCACCCCTACAAACTCCTGTATATGACGAACAGCATTGAGCATGTTTGCAAAGGTCTGATGTTTGGGATGAGCCGAGGATGAATGAATAGCAGTCCATGGCAGTGTCATCATTTCATCTCCAGCTAGTTAGCCAATCTGTATGGTCCAACCTATGGATACACAAATCGCAGAGAGGCACCTGCATGCGGAGATTTGCATATTAGACAACACTATGACAGCAGCCATAACAATACAGATTACTAAAAATATTGCAGCAGCTTTAGTGCAGAGGTAATTGTGTATACATGTACAGTGTGTACAATGATTGTGTATACTGCCCGATATTTCAGCAGTTCAGTAGCCTGATGGCTTGTGGGTAGAAACTGTCCCTGAATCTGCTGGTGCAGGTCCGGATGCTCCAGTACCGCCTGCCTGATGGCAGGAATGTGAAAAGTGCACATCTGGGGTGGCCTTGAACAGAGAGGATCTGGTCTTCCTCTTACAGAGCTCCCTGTAAAGGTCCTGGATGGCTGACAGTTTAGACCTGGCTGTATGTTGTGCTTAGCTGACCACCTGCCATAGAGCTTGGCAGTCCAGAGAAAAACTCACTGAATCAGATAGTGAGATGGTCCAGTCACCTGATAGGTGAGCTACAGTCTTGTTTAGCCTCCCTATACTCTAAACAGGTACAGAGGATGGCTTTATCAATCCTTAAAAATGGTTCCCATCCTCTAAGGGGTGAATTTCAGCTTCTTTCCTCAGGACGGAGGTTTCTATTTCCAAGATGCAGGACAAAGGTGTTGGAGCTGTGTGTGGACACACAGTTGTGGGTGAACAGGGTGTACAGCAGGGGGCTAAGCACACATCCCACGGGGGCCACCAGTGCTGAGCATCAGTGTAGATGATGTAACACTGCCGATCTGCACCACCTGTGGTCTGCCCGTCAGGAAGTCCAGGATGCAACTATAAGGAGACACTGATGCACAGATCCCAATGCTTTATGACAGGGGTCCCCAATCCCAGTTCACGAGGGCCGGTGTCCCTGCAGGTTTTAGATCGCACCCTGGGTCAACACACCTGAATCACATGATTAGTTCATTACCAGGCCTCTGGAGAACTTCAAGACATGTTGAGAAGGTAATTTATCCATTTAAATCAGCTGTGATGGATCAAGGAGATATCTAAAACCTGCAGGGACACCGGCCCTCGTGGACTGGGATTGGGGACCCCTGCTTTATGATAAGCCTGGATGAAATAATGGTGTTGAAAGTGGTGCTGTAGTCAGTAAACAGCACCCGTCTTATGATCCAGGTGGGAAAGGGTGGTGTGGATCTGTTTGGCCTGTAGGTGAAGATGTGATGTAAGCTCTGACTATACAGTGGTCCCTCGCTATAATGCGGTTCACCTTTCGCGCCCTCACTGTTTCGTGGAGTTTTTTGTGCAATTTTGCATGTTTTTGTTTTGTTTTTTTACAGCGCATTGTGTTCTGCGTCCTGATTGGCTGTAGACCATTGTCAATCAATCTCGTGCCGTGTCTCCTGTACTGCATGTTTGTAATTTTTCTCCAACAAACACAACAATGTCAACGGAACTTTTGCAGATGCCTTTGGTTTCATTCTATAATACTGGACTTATTTTTCTACAAGGTTTGAACTTTGAGAGTGTTTAAACAAGAGAGAAAATGTTCATGCCTGACTGAGAAAAGTGTATAAAGTGTGTAGTGAGGGGTTTTACAGCCTTAAAACATCTATAATAATTGTGAAAAAATAAAGTTAGGTGAAATCTGTGAAGTACCCATCGTGGGTTATTTTTAGAACGTAACTCCCGCGATAAACGAGGGAACACTGTACACTCAAAGCACTCTATAAGGTTTTTTTTCCGATAAGAGAAGCATGCATGCTATGGAAAGTCCCGGTCCCAGCACAGAACCCGGTGGAACTTTCCTCATTTACCTGAGCAAATTAAATTACATTTTCAAAAACTTCATTTCAATATTGTACAAAAAAAATGAATATTGGACATGCATTAGATAAATATTCCTTGGAAGAGGGCTGTGTCATTCTCATCATTTATTTATTTATCCAGCATCAAATTGCATTAAAGACATTCAAACATGATGACCTGAGTCCATCTTGAGAAAAATGCATGTAGAAAAATGAGAAAATGTACAGAAAAATGTATAAATGAGTGTATCACTTTTTACAGTAACAAAATAGTTGTCCTGTCTCTCTGTGTTAGCACTGTGACAGGCTGGAGACCTGTTGTACACTGCTTCTCGCCCCATGGTAGCTGGAATAGGCTCCCTGTAACCCTGAATTAGAATAGAGGAAGAAAATGAATGGATGAATGGTTTTATAACTGTCTAAATAATTTCATCGTGCAGCTGTCAAACAGTAGATTTATTGTCCTGAGGTCTTTAGATTGTCCCAGTCTGAATCCATACTTTTCACAAAGGTGGAAGGAACTCTGTGAAACCAGTGATCAACAAAGCTGGTGATAAAGACTGTCATGGTCTGTGTGCAGGGAGGCAGGAAAGGACTCAAATGCAGGAGCAAACTTAAACTCAAAAGGCAGCTTTATTGCTGGACAATAGGAGAAACTAAACTTGGCAGTCCTGGCAGGCAAAAACCACAGACATGTACGAGGGAGATCGCAACACTGACAAAGAGAAACACAGGGCTTAAATACACAGAGGGATAACGAGGGGATGGGAGACACAGCTGGGAGAAATCAGACTTAACGAGACAGGGGAAGCAAAACTAGACATGAGGTATGGACTTTCAAAATAAAACAGGAAACATGACAGGCACAGACTTGACTCTGAACTAAACCTACATTAAAAATGAGGGCACAAGAACAAAACCTAAGAACTAAACTCTTAACCAGAATATAACAGGATAATTCAAAACAGCACAACTAGAGAATCAGAACAAACCATAATACCAAAGCACAAGAAACTGAGAATGCTGGGTAAAAATGACCCAGAGCAATGACAAAGACAGTGCTCTGCTCACACTGCTCCTGACCGTAGTACATATCTGTAGGGTTTGCCTCATCCATTTTTATTTTGACTTTATTCCAAGGTTTTCCATCCAGGAACAGCAGGGCTGACAGAGAAGTACTGTACAGATTTCTGTTCTGTCTGAACCAAACACGTCTCTTGATCATTGCAAATCCACTGAGTTACAGCAGAAAGCTGAGCTGCTCAGTAATGATTCCTTTAGGTTTGGGGGAGACAGATCTCCCTTCTCCTTTGGTCAGCACAGTTTTTATAATCTTACTCTATGTTTTTTTTTTTACTCTCCTCAACATATTTGGATTTAACTTTATGTAACAAGGCAAAAAGTAGACAAGGGGATCCATACAAGTAAGGAATGAAACAAGTATAGCAGCCTGGGCTGTGAAATGTATTTTCACAGTTTCAGTTTTTCCAAACAGAGATGGTGGAAGAAACTCCCATCTTGTTAAATTTGCTGTTATTTATTTTAATACTTTTTTTCAATACTTTGAGTCAAATAATTGTGTAGAGCTAGATGTTGGTGTAATTGCACAATTGTAACTGCCTCCAGATTCTGATAAGGATCATTACCTCAAATTTGCTCTGATTAACTTTGATGTCTAAAATTGGACTATAGAAGTGAAGGAAGTTCAAAAGCATGGGGACTGAAGACAGAGGATTTTGTATAAATAATATAAATAGTAATAAATAATCATCAAATAGAGTTATCTTATGTTGAATCCCTTTTTCCACCAATGAGTCTTTGGATACTGCCTGATGCTTTTTAAGAGTGAATAACACCAGAGACAGCGTGTCTCCCTCTCCTGTCCCTCCCTTGAGCTTAAAAAATTCTGAGCAGTAGACATTAAACCTAACTCTGGGCTTAGGGTCTTCTTAAAGCAACACAATATATCTGACAAACTTTGCATCAAACCCTGTGTTTAATAATGTATGCTGCAGATGTACCCTGTCCACCCTATCAAATGATTTCTCAGCATTTAAGCTGATCTACCCACAGTGGCTACTGGCTGCATATTTTTAGTGCCCTTCCAATATAGAGTCTAGAGTCTCTTTGACTTTTTGCAGTAATTTGAAAATTTTCTGTCTTTTCTTCATTCTCTCTTTGTATTCTGTTAATTATACTAGTTTCAAGGTTCTTTTGTTCCTCAGGCTTTTGTTTTTTTTGTCCTGGAGGATATTATTTTCTCCCTCCTTAGAGTTTTGGCGCCTTCCCATAGCATAGAGAGAGAGATGTGCTCATTTTCATTTAAAGCCGAATGCGTCTGCATTTCTTGAAAAAGGAAGGGAAACATTTAGTCTTCAGTATCTGAAATGTTCATGTGTTCCCAAGCTTATTTTGAGAGTGGCTGGGCGATGATGTAAATTAGTAGTTTCTATTTCACCGTCATTTATTCTGTGTAGATCATTTTTTGAAAAAAAAAAACTAAAGAAGTCGACTCTGGAATAGCTCCCACACACCTGGGACATAAAAGTAAATTCTCTTACCCTCAGATGATAGAGTGCAATATATTTATCAGCCAAAATACATTTTTGTGGATGTTGCATTTTGGGATGCAACAAATTGAAATCTATCAGATGAATAAAATTAAAATGAAAGCATTTCATTGCTTTTCATTCATTTTTCACCTCAAAATTCAACTGCCTTCGCTGAATACCGTGTTGAAACACGCTTGGCAGCAATTACAGCATCAAGTTTTTTTTGAGTATGATGCTACAAGCTTGGCTCACTTTTTTGGGAAGTTTCTCCCATTCGTCTTTGCAGAATCTCTCAAGTTTCATCAGGTCAGAGCATTAGTGCACAGCCATTTTCAGAGATGTTCATTCGGGTTCCAGTCCGTTCTGACTGGGCCACTCGTGGACAGTAACAAAATGGTCATTGTCATAAATCTTCACCCCAGTCCAGTGCCTGGTTTCCTCCAGACATGAGACCAGAGGATTTTTGTTTGGCAAACTCCAGATGGTCTGTCATGTGACTTTTACTGAAAAGTGGCTTCTGTGTGGCCACTCTATCATACAGGCCTGATTGGTGTAGTGCTGCAGAAATGGCTGTCCTTCTAGAACTTTCACCTCTTTCCACAGAGCCACACTAGAGCTCTGTCAGAGTGGCCAGTGGGTTCTTGGTCACCTCCCTGACTAAGGTCCGTCTGTCCTGATTGCTCAGATTGGCCTGGCAGCAGGCTACAGGAATAGTCATGCTGGTTTCAAACTTCTTCCTTTACCAAATGATGGAGGGCATTGTGCTCACTGGGACAATGCTACAGAATTTTTTCTGTATCTTTTTCTGTATGTATCTATCAGATCTATCAGATCTGTGCATTGATATGATCCTGTCTCAGTTGATAGACAATTCCCAGGCCTGGTTTGTGTTCTGACATGACGCGTCAACTTTAAGACCTTATACAGACAGATTGGGCATCATTTGGAAATGCACAAATCAACTGAAAGTAACGCTGTTGGACCCCTATCATGCAGTGATCAGGGGAAAACGTATCATGACAAAGGCTGTGAATACTTTTGTACATGTTATATCTTTGGTTTTTGGTTTTAAAGAATTTGTTAACTTTCATTGTTATCTGGTATTGTGTGTAGGATTTTGAGATGAATAAATTAATTTCATCCTTTTTGGAATAAGGTTGTAACATGACACAATGTGGAAAAAGTGCAGAACAAGTGAATACATTTAATATCTTTTACCCTATGTTTTTATTAAACATTAAGTTTTTTGCATTTTTCCACCAAAAGTGTAAGTTTGTGCATGATAAAGTGCAGCGATTAAACTGTAGTATAAATATGTGCGTGAACGTGTGAGTGGCGAGGAATGCAGAGGCTCTTTGGGTGCTCAGTAAGAGAAAAAAAAAGTACTATGAATATGTGCACAGCCTTGACATGGATCTATGCTTTCAAAGCCTTCATATATATTTCACAGCAGGCAGCATAACTTTCAAATAATCTGCTTCATCCTGCACCTCACATCCTATACATTTCTTTACCTACTTGCCTTGCTCTGCAGCTTCCTCGTGGCGAGGATTGAAGCAGTACCCTGGACAGCAACTTCACAAATCCAAGCAAAATCCATACCACAAGAACAAATGCAGGCAGCTCGATGTGTTACTGTCCTGAATAGATAACGTGACAAGCCTGCTAACAAAAGCCCCCACTTTTCCCGATGAGGTTCAAACACAATGTTCTTGTGACTGCAATGAAAAAGTGGCTTACACACTATAGGCATAATGTGCAGAGTACTTTAAAGAAGGAATGGTTTTCATTTGACAGCTGACAGATTGGATTGGACACGAGGTCAGTAGTTGCCTCTAACCACTGATGATCTGATGGGAACACGCTTTTGATCTTTGAATTCAGATTTCAAAACACACCGTTTGAAAATCGTCCTGCTGGTGGTGCACTGAATGTGTCACTTCCACATGAGAAATAAAACAAGATTAGATAAGTCAACTGCACTTTTACTGCATGACAGACATGTTTTCCATAATTAGAAAAGGGATGAACAAAGGCATTAAAACACTCTGCTTACAGGGAACGATGATTTCTTCAGGGGTTTAACAATGATTTTACTTTGATTTTGGAATTGGCTTAAAATTTTCTATTCATGCTCAGTATTTTCACAGGTTCAGTGGCTTTGAGGACCTTCAGGGTTTTTGTTTGTTTGTTTGTTTGTTTGTTTGTTTGTTTGTTTGTTTGTTTGTTTGTTTTTATTCATGCCTGAAAATGATTCATATTTTTATGTCTGTGAAGGTTCTCAGTCATCCAGGTCATCGTAGTCAAAGGAGTTTGCAAAGAAAAGCGTCTTCAAGCAACTTAAAGAAGTCCAGACGCTTTTCTTTGCAAACTCCTTTGACGATTCATATTTTTAAAATTTGAATAAAAATATTTTGCACATTTAATTTTGCAAGTTTGCCTGAAACATAACGTGCACATATTTATAATTATGTACTTTGTCCAAGCAGCAACCTCCAGGGTTGGACTATCCCAGCTGCCACAGGGCAAGAGGAGGGGTGTACTGTGTGCAGGTCACCAATCAATCAGGGCTAACACAAAGAGACAGACAGCCAATCACACTCACATGATCAATGATCAGTTAGAATAACTTCATGCATTTCTTTCAACTCTGGATGCCAGAGTACTCTCGTGAACACTCACTGAAATTAGTTATAATTTTGCTCTTCCAGTTTCCGTGTCTTTGGTTTTTTTGTTGCTTGGTTGTTTTGTTATATTTTTCTTCTTTTGTGTTGCTGCTTTTGCTTTGATTTGCTTTTATTGATGTCTAAAATTGCCTGAAATTGCCATTTTCTTTATTTAGTGGTGACATTAAAGTGGTGATATGACTGATATTAGAAATCCAGTACAGTTTCTCTCAAAGGAACCAGGGAAACTCTATCCTTAGCGTAGGCGTTTTGCACGTGCCCTGGGGGTCCAGTCCGGTCCAAAAAGGTCACTGTGCCCACTCACCTGAACTGTACTGACATATTTTTATAAGGAAAATGAAGTCATAAGATTTAGTAATAAAAATATTAAATACTTAAATCTGGTATTGTAGTAGAAACCAAGCACAATGTTAATGATTTGATTTTTTTTTTAATGAAATAACAAAGTAAATGAATTTCCTGCTGGACCATTCTGATGGCATCATTATGGTGAACACTGTTTAACATTCAGACATACAGTACATTGGTACACCAAAGCAAGCTCAGGTGCTAAACCATACTCCAGACTCCATCATGTGAGCATGTTGCATTTAGCATCGAGTTCATGAACATTACAAGATACTATAAAAGATCCAGAAATCAAAGCCTTACCTGCAATTACTATAAGTACTAACACTGTAGAACTACTTGTCCTCTGTGACTATTCTGTGAAGCTACAGACCTGCAGTCTGGTCTGTGTGCAGACAGAACATTTTGTCTATTTACTACCATTTCCTGGAAAAAAAGGCAAAACGGCTACTCGCCCTGCATTTTAAAAATTGTCTACAAGCTGTTGCAAAATGCAAATACAGAGATGTAGCAACTACATTCATTTAAGATGAAGCTCCTTTGAAAGCATTTAAAGAAGAGGCAGACTCAGATCTCTTGAACAGGAAAGATCCTCAAGAACGCATTTTGTTGCCTCCAACACAGCATTCATATTTAAATCATTTTAATTTCTGAAAGTCTGAAAGCCACTAAAGTCCAATGATAATCACATTCAGTGAGACAGTCAAAAGCGCAGATCTCCATTTGATGCAGCTATTGTGGTTGTTTGTTGGTGCTAATTGTGTTGACAACCTTTTGGCTAAGAGCATATTCTAATCATTAAAGTAAATCACAGAAAATAGGAGCAGATAAAAACAGAGTTCTTCAACTAAATCTTGGAAACCGGGCATCTCCAGAAAGCATTATTCAGCACCCAGTATGAGGCTCTAAAGAGCTTGTTGTGAGGTGGTAATAAGTGTTATATTCAAAAAGCACAGAGAAAATGGAAGATCTCAAGACATGAGGGACACAGCATCCTGATTACTTTCCAGCAGTCAGTTAGGTTTCAGGGAAGATTGTGGGAATAAAATCTGCCCATCCATTTTCATAGCTGCTTATCCAGGGTTCAAGGAACTTCTGTGAATTTACAGATAGTTTGTGTTTTTTAATTACAATATCCATCCATCCAAATATCTTTTTCTTTTTTTTTTCGCTTATCAAGTTCAGGGTTTAGGGGGATGAGGGACTCCCTTCTTTCATAGGGCAAGACGTTTGGTACACTCTGGACAGCACCGTCTGTCTGTCTGTCTGTCTGTCTGTCTGTCTGTCTTTCTTTCTTTCTTTCGTATCAGTACAAATAACAAGTAGCATAACTGTGAGAGACACTTCATTGCTCCAAAAGCTCCAAAAGGAGGCTGTAAAAATTAATTAACCAAATGTGCATGAAGCATTACTGTGCAGCAGTGTACTGTTGTGAGTGTGAAGAACCATGCTTTCTCATCTTGCTGTCATGATGTCTCTGTAACCGTTGGGGTGGAAATCTTAATATCACCCTATCTTATTCTGTGTTTGGACATAGAAAATATTTTAAGACTGAAGCTAGTGATTTATGTTTATAAAATTTTATTCAGTGCATGAAGATCATTCCTATGTAATGTGTTGGCCCAGCCGTTAAATAAGGCATCTGGATTTGGTGCAATTTTATACAAAATCCTTTATCATAATTCAATTTAAAAAACTATAAACAGTAGATGTCAAGTGGTGAAAAGCTCTGACTTTTTAAAAGTCATTCCAGCTCACAGCATCACTGCATCATGTCACGCTGTAGCAGATTGATCAGAAAGCGGTTTTAGTCTCTGCTGCCCTCTAGTGCTCAGAATGGTTTCTCCAAACCGTGACTGAAAATAGTTGACAGCACTGATGGGTGAGTGCAGAATATTTTATTTTATTTTATTTTCATAGAATTCATAGTTACGATGTATAAAAGGAAACACAAATGATTCTTTTGTGGAAGTTTGACGGGATTTGCAATCTTTGTCTTGAAAATGTAATCTGAAGCCTTTTGCCCATCCGACTGGGTGTACTTTTCATTCATTGAAACAGCGAGTATTCAGGAGCTAAAGGAGTTCCAACATTTTCATTTCATTTGTGGTTTTTATCCATTTCCATATCCTTTTGAATTGTCTATTATTCTGAATAAGTATGTGCTAAAACATCATCAGATTTTCTAAAAGTGGGGGAAAAAACCAAAACAAATGCAAGCAGCCTTATCTCAGTACCTTTGCAATAGGCAAAAATTCCCTCCCTCTTGACCCAGCACGGTATCTGGATCTAGATTATGCCAAGAAACAGTGTGTCAGTTTTTCTTGTTTCAATTTCTTATTTTCTTTGGGCATAACAAATCTCACAGTGATTCTTGTTTATCTCCACCACCTCCTTTAAACCCACTGATTTTACACAACTGAAATTTCAGATGCATGCTGTCATTGTTTGGGTAGCAGCAGTCACAAACTTTTTCATGACTCCATATCCCTGAATGCTCTTTCTCTGCAGATCCATTTTCAAATTCCATAGTGCATTATGCTGACCTTGAATTTACCATAAATATATATTCAAAAGACCAGAGAAGATAGATCTTTTAGAGTTGTAGCCCCCAGGTTGTGGAATGCTTTGCCTTGATTGCATTCATTCTTTTAAACAGCAGCTTAAGACTCATTTATTTAGACTGGCTTTTAACTAGATTTGTGCTGTATCTTCGATTGTGCTGTTTTATGTATATCTGTTTTATATTATTGTGAAGCACTTTGTGGTTCTTATCCTGTTGAGAGTGCTATATATGTAAATAAAGTAAAATAAACAAATAATTACTTTACTGCATGTAGTGTAATTTACTGTGGTGTTCTGGGTAAGCAAAGCAGGCTGTGCTTGTCCTGTGAAATCTAAAAATAGATATAATTTAAAGCCAACCAAAGCAAACGTGATCTCATTCTCTCTCTGTGCATCACAAACATCTGTACCATAAATGATCTCTGATTGCCTGTTTGTACCACCCAGTAAATTAGTTCCATCTTGTGGCCACAGTTGAATATTGTCTTCAGCAGCAGGTTCTCATATGGTCACTGTCTTTGTCATTGTCATTTCTTTATGGGTGTGTCTGTTTCACATTAACCAAGTCTTGAGTTGAGCAAGGTGAGGGGCCACCAGCTGATCCTGGTTATTTGCACATGCACATTTTGGATAAACGTCTGGACTTCAATGGAAATTTGACAGGAAACCAGGAAATTTTCTCTTACTAACCACCTTGGCTAACATGTGTGATGCTTTGTTTTTTGTTTTTTACCAAAGGGTCTGATAGTTGTCTTTGGAAAAAACGGAAATTAAAAAAAAACCCAGGAAGGTTTATTTTTCTTATCAACAAAGACACACACAAAGTAAGGAAAAAGGTTGTTTTTTTATTGTTACCCAGTCTAATAATGAAAAAGTTTTTAAAATCTCATGGATTAAATGTGCAGTTTACATAGGTGGGAAGTAACGAAGAATAAATACTTAAGTACAGTAACAAAGTATAAATACTGTACTTAAGTAGAATTTTCAGATATCTGTATTTTACTTGAGTATTTATTTTTCTGGCAACTTTTTACTTTTACTTCCTACATTTTAACACAAATATCTGTACTTTCTACTCCTTACATTTTCAAAACAGGGTCATTACTTTAGGTTTAGCACTACCATTAATGGCGTTTATGCAGGGTTAAAGTGTGCCGAGGCGAGTGCAGCTGTCTGTATGTTGTAGACAGCATCTAACTAGTGTTACAGAAGAGGAATGAGCATAAAGGGAGTAATGTTTCTACACAACATAACGTTTCTATCAGCTCGAAAAATAATCAGCGAACACACAAACTGTTCCTGTGCAGTTTGTGGCAGTGTGTTGCTATCTAAAGGTCCATGGAGAGAAAAGAATGTGAGCTTCACTCAGAGATGGAGAAAGACGTAAGAAAAGACAGGAGAGGAAAAAGAGAGGTTGGATTTAAAGGTAATGGTAGAATTGTCTTTCAAAGAGCTACTTTTTACTTTCTTAATTTGATTGATTACATTTCAGAGACTGTACTGTTTGACGATTTCTTGAGTATTGAGTGTTTTTAACACAAGTATCTGTGCTTCTACTTAAGTACAAAATGTCTGTACTTTTGTCACCTCTGGTAGTTTAACTGCTTTCTAGGCCACCTCGACAACATAAACTTGTAAAATAAGACATCATATTTCAGCTTCACTACATCTGTAGTGCTGTGTGTAGCTCTTGGTTGAAAGTTCGTTTTACGGTTTATGGTTTATGGAGCAAGATCCCCATCTAGTGGCTTTAATAGTGAAGTGCATGTGGTGTTTTATGGGATAGAAGGGGATTAATGAAAAAAACAAAACACACCATACAGCATACAGCAGGCACAGCCAGACCAGCTTCAGTGCTTCAGTGATTCTGGCCCATGTTGACATGATAGCATCACAGAGTTGCTGCAGATTTGTCCGCTGCACATCTGTAATCTAAATCTCCTATTCCAGCACATCTGAAAGATGCTTTATTGGACCAATACCTGGTGACTGACAAGCCTATTTGAGTACAGACAGCTCATTTTCTTGTTTATAAACAGTTTGAGAGCTTCTGAGCTTTGTGACATGACGTGTTCCCGTGTTAGATACAGCCATCAGAGGGTCGGTACACTCTGTCCATGGAGGGATGGGCACAGTCAGCAACAATTCTCAGGTAGGCTGTGGAATTTAAACAGTGCTCTGTTTACACCAGATTCTGACCCTACCATCTGAATGTCACAGCAGAAATTCAAACTCATCAGACAAGGCAACGTTTTTCCAGCATTTCAGAAAAGGAACATCATACCAACAGTAAAAACCTTTGGAGTGGCCTAGTCAAAGTCTAGTCTGAAACCAAAGTCTGAAACCAACTGAGATGCTGTGGCATGACCTTATAAAGGCAGTTCATTGCCAATGACTCATTGCCAGTTATCACAAACGCTTGATTATAGTTGTTGCTGCTAAGGGTGGCCCAACCAGTTATTAGGTTTCACACAGGTCCAAGTAGGTTTGGATTTTTTCCCCCATAATAATAAACACCTTCTTGTGTTATCTTTGTGTAATATTTAAATTAGTTTCATCTGAAACATTTAAGTGTGACAAACATGGAAAACAATAGGAACTCGGGAAGGGTGCAATCACTTTTTCACACTACTGTGCTTAAGTGGCCTGTAAGTGTAGGTGTTTCATTGAGTTAAGACCTGGTGACATTAGTGTTTCTAGTGTTTCTTTTCCAACAGAATAAAACACTTCAGTTTTTAAATAACCACAACACAAATCATAGATCTTTAAGTTTTTATAAGACTTATAAAAAAGAAAAAACATAACACAATAACCAAGGCATGTCATACATTGTGTTTTTTCTTTGTTTCTCTGTAGAGTATTTACAAAACTGCCTTATGTACAGATAGCAACACCTCGTAAATGGAGAAAGCTACATTATGTCTAGCACAAACAACCAGTTAGCTCAATGATAATATATTTGTTATGTACAATGTAACTGGCAAGGCTAGAGCGAGATAAGGTCAAAGATTCTGCAAAAGGTTTAAATTACTTCAAGTATCCATTTTGAGGTTTTATGGAGGTTTTACTCTGATGGACACAGATTTCCAGCAACACTGAAAAATAAAAATCTGGTCGAGCTGCAAACTGTGTAGTGTGGCCGGGAAAGGACAGAAAGAGGAGGAGGAGCTCTAGCCATTGAAAAGGACAAGACAGACAATGCAACAAAAGTGGCGCCACAGAACAATCACTCCTCTGATAAATGCCCATTTTTTAAGTAACCTTTAACACAACCAAGGGAAATCTCCTCTCCACACATAAAGTGATATCCAGCTTATTGGCCTATAGCACCTTTTTTTACTGCTTTGAATGACAAATGTGCAATGGGCAGAAAGACACAAAATCATAGCTAAAACATAAGAGTTGCTCTGGGCAAAATATTTATCCGTATCCGTTGACGGGAAAGACAACAGGCTTCACAGCAGCTCTTTGTGATTTAACTAAACATCTTAGGCATCCAAATAGAACTTCACAACATTCACAGGCCGTTTAATTGTCGCTGCCATGAAACCCATCGTCTCCATCACAATGAAGATTCATTTCAATTAATTAAAAAAAAACTTTATAGTAGCTTCAAGAGCATAACTCATTCATCATCTAGTACCTCACATGGAAATTAAGGTCCAAATATTATGCGAACAGAATTGCACAGTCAGTTGTGTGAAAAAAAAACTAGGTTGTTTGAGGACAGATCTGGCTATTCTCTTCTCAGTTAGCAGTAGTTAGGTCTATTCTAATTATAAAGCTGCTATGAAGGAAAGTGTGGCCCCCGAGCGCGGGCCATTTGTCCTATTAACGTCTCCGAGTGCAGAAAACACTAATGCTACTTCACAACGTTCATATAACAACACTGTAGGGACTGGTTTCCTCCTGTGTTTACATTTCAGTTTAGTGTATCCATGTAAGAAGAAGGAAAAAAATGTCCATGTACAACACAGCACAGGCTGTGGTCTCTCACGACACGTCTCAAACGGCACCCGAGTCCAAGCGCACTGCTTTTTGACAAGACTTCCACTGTAACCGTCAAAACCAGGAGCACCACGAATACTCTAGTGTAATTTTAAGACCTTGAAATGGAGCGGCACAAATTTTTCTTTTTGTATGGCTCAAAATGAAATGCCATCAGGTGCCAAATTAGAAGCCACGTCGAAAACAAACCGCACTGCCAGAGAGCGGCGTGAAATTTAGGACCGTCCTCTCAAAATTAGTGCATTTTGTGGGCAGCAGGTACCATTTGAGATTCTGCTCTGATCAGCTGCACCAAAATAAACATCCTATGGGGCTCCCAAACCATGCAAAACCCCTCAGCAGACAGTGAGGGGCTGGGGTTCGCTTTCACGCCGCTGATTCTTCTTCAGTAGCTGAATGCGGTTGTGGCAGTAGAACTTGATGGCTCGCCAGTCGCGGTGATTGTTGACCAGCAGGGGGCACTGCTGCAGGCAGCGCTCACAGTCAGCCTTGGCGGGGACTCGAAGCTCATTGATGTTCTGGGTCAGGTGCTCCTCGACTGCAGCGCGCTCAGCCTCTGACCAGGGACGCTTCAGGACGCCTCGCTTTCCTGCAGTGAACAAAAGAGGAACAGAGTTAGAGGTTAAATGATTTTTTAGAGCTCATACTCTGAATCAAAGTGTGACAGATCAAAAGTTAAAGGTCTTAAAAGAGCACAAAACTTATGGCTGAACTGGAGAAAATACAGAGCTGAGAGCGTTTACATTTCTGTTTTTCTGACATTTCTTTTCCATGTTAGCATAAAAACTGAGGTCAAGTCTTCAGGTACTGATAAAGATCTGGTGATAAAACTCAGGAAGATCCACTTAAAAAGATTTCTGAACTATATGACTAAAAGTAAACTTAATGCAACTGTAAATTTACTACCAGTACAGTTAAATTACAATGTGCTGTAAATTAAGTGAAGGAGAATAATTTTTGGCAAGAGACAAAATATTTCTTTATCAACTGCACACGTAACAGACAACACACTGTTTAATGAGGAGTGATGCAACTGAAACACTTAATTACCACTTAAGTCAGCTCTAGAGAAGGAAGCACTTTTATCAGAAAAGGAAAAAGAAAGAAACAAATCAAACTTGGAGAGAAAAAAATGACTGTGGTGACAAACTGAGAGAAACATTTTGTGCTTATCAGATTCCACAACTGCTGTTTATTGAGATCGCTCTTTATTTGGAGCTATTAACTAAGACACTACTGATTTTTATGTAAAAAATTATGTCCTGAAAAGGGACAGCTTGGTGTGTTTTTTGCATCCTTTGTGCAGTGATACCGACCATGTCCACTTGTGCTACCAGCTACCAGCTACCAGGCAGAAGCTCTGAAGCTCCTGTTTAAGACCAACGATGGGAATTTCTCTGAATCCTGACAGTTACAACTCGTTTTAAAGACTGAGGGCATCACTACCACCACCTCCAATTACTATATATATATATATATATATATATATATATATATGTATATATATATATATATATATATATATATATACATATATATATATGTGTGTGTGTGTGTATGTGTGTACACTAAAAATGTGAATCCCCATGATATGATATAATTACAATATGATGTGATATTATTGCAGTGTTTATTACAGTATTGACAAGTTAAACTTTGTCAGTATCCGTTTTATCCAATAAGATGAAGTTATTATCATTCAGTAATATACTGAATTATTAGCAAACCTTTGACAGTCTCTGAGGGCGGTTGCAGTCAGTCCAAGTCAGACTGTGACTGTTTGCAGAAAGGTCTCCTCCTATCAAGTGACCTGTGCAAACGCCTCGTGAACAAAAATGGTTGTGGGTGTCCACCACCCTCAAGCTCTGGGCAACCAATCGGTCACCACAAACTGCGATTGGTCCCAGAATGTGGAAAAAGAAAACATCGATACATTTACCAGGCAGCTGCTGATTTTCTTTTATGTATTTTTTTTGTAGATGCAAGGAGGTTACATCCTATTTTCCCTCATGTGACTGATCTATTAGCTTACTCTAAATTGGGAGATAGCTTTGTCACGCTAAGTGTGTTGAGTGTTGGATGCCCTCTTGTTTGTAGTATTCCCAGAGGATTTTTATTATTTTAATAAAATAGCAATATTTGGTGTTGGTATTGTTACAGTATTTGCAATACTATGCTTTATCATTCCCCAAACCCCTAAATATATCCATTACTTTCCAATAAAACTGAACTAAAGATACTGTACATACGAAACATCGTAATTATTTGCACCTCCTAAATCTTCAACTTCTTAAAGCTCCTTTGGTACATCAAATGTTTGTGACTTCAACAGTGAGCATTTATTTCCTGTAATTCAACCAGTGAACATTCCCTACTGGGATAAAAATGCACCAGTTCACCTTGGGCTTCACTTTGTCTGACAAACAAAACAGCTTGAACCATTCATGTTGTGAAGTTTCTTTCCCTCCTTTTTTCTTCCTCGTTTCACCTTTTCACATTATAATAATGGTGTTATACATGCATTCTTGTTAGGTGTGAGTGTTCTTATTTTTAAATCGTATACACACAACTATCTCATTGCATTGTGCAAATGCACGTAACACTCGACACACAAATAAACCTGATTTAGGCTGACCTGTGCCTCTCCTGCGGTTTGTGGGTGGAGGTTCAAGAGGAAGCGGAGGGGGTGGTTGGATGTTCTTGAGCTTCTTGGGTCGTCCGACCCTCCCGTTGTTCTTGCCCTTCCTGACATACAGCAGGGTGGGTGTAGGATTCAGAGCCGGAGCAGGGGCGTGCACCTCAGGCTTCTCCTTCACATTCTCCCCTTCAGATTCTCCCTCCGAGTACGAGTCTGCAGAGTTTCCTGACATGACTGAAAAGAGCAAAGAAGAGAACTTCATCAGCCTGATGTTAAAAATGTTTGTTTCCAATAAACTGCAGTCACACTCAATCATTCACAAAAAACTGGAAGAAAGGTTACAATCCAAGGACAAAACATCAGTCATTCACAAGTGGTCCATCCATCTCACCATCCAGTTCCAGACAGATGTGGTTCAGGCTCATTCCTCTGAACAGTACTCCATCCCTCTCTCCACACAGCACGACCCGGCCCACTCTCCCCATCAGGCCTGGGTCCTGGCCAATTCCAGCACAATTCTGCGTCACGTGGTACTCCCTCTCAAGGAAGTGCTCGAGCCTCTCCACAGCGCTGCCTCCAAGCTGTCCGGGCTCCTCTCCTTCTCCAAGAAGCAGCAGCTGAGTTAGAATCGCTACCTGTCGACGAACCCTGGTCTGGGTCAGGGCGCGGGGATTGCGGGTACCGCTGGAGCGAGCAAGGCTGCGCAGCAGATCGGTGCCACGCAGCGGCGTGGCAGGGGAGTGGTAGGGGCGAGCAAAAACGTACGGGTTTGCAGGGTCAACTCCTACATCCTGCCGTGTCTGCAGGAGAAGCTCCAGACAGGGCTCACAGTGAGGAGGTAGGATGAGGGGTTGGACACGTCCTCGTTTACCCTGGACTCCGACTCTGGGGAGGTGAGGAAGCACCATGCGCTCAAAGGGCGACAGGGAGGCCTCTAATGGGGTAAGAGCTGGAGGGGCACCAGGTGGAACAGGAACAGGGCATTGAGGAGTAACACGAGCCCGATATTCACTGATGGACAGCTTAGAGACCTCACACTCACGCCGCCGGTTATAGAGGATAAGGAGCGCCAGGCTGGAGTGGCAGAGGAGGCGCCATGCCTCGGCAGACTGCAGCTGGCGTGAAAGAGACAAGAAGGCCGAGTGCTGCAGCCGGCGGAGGTACAGCACCAGAGAGGACAGGGAGGAGAGCAGGGGCAGCATGTGGTGACGCCCCGAGCCACTGAAAAAAAAGGAAAATTGCGATTTTAATAAAAATATTCATTCACATAATTCACTAAGAGGACTGTTACAGAAATATTCCACAAAGCACCTGTACCAGCTGCCACACAGGAGTTAGCCAGATGTATGCACAAATTTGTGTATTGCACCTCTACATAAAGCATTTAATTTAAATAGAAATCATTAACTAAAATGAGTAAAGCAGTTAGTCATTAAGTTCCAGGTTGTGTCTAGTTTGGGTCACTTTTTAGATTAAAGAGACTCAAAAACAAACTAATTTCATCAAACTATTTACACACACTGATGAGTTTGTGCCAGAAACCTGTTTTGGTAGAATATCAAACATCTGGCTACACAACAGGGGAAGGCAAAAAAAAAAAAATCTATACAGCATAGTGTGGCGATACTGTATCGATACAGGAACACCAAATGTTGACTTGGACTGACTGCAGTCACTCTCAGAGATATTCTTGAAGGTTTGCAGATAACTTATTTGTTCTTTAATTTATAAATGCAGAAAAGTTTCCACCACAGCATCAGCCTGAATGAGCCTTTGTCAATGAGGACTACTCGAGGGGACTCAACTCAGCTGGCTGCCATATGGTTGTATCCTGCTTATATTAATATAAAACAGGAAGGTGGCTGAGCTCAAATGTAAATTTCTAGTGAATATAAATTTCTTTCTATGTAGACTGCAACAGATAAGTGATTGTTTTCTTTTATAGTTGTTAACTTGTTACTATTCGGCATATTGCAAAACGTTAAGAATGACAATAATATCATATTGTAAGTGAAGGATAGTCGTGGGCATGTTCAGTGATTCCCAGCTAATTTTTTTTTTTATAGATAATGAAAGTAAATAAAAAAATGAATTAAAAACGGAGGCCGGTGTTATCAGACAACATAATTAATATTTGTGATTGTCAGTGTAGTTAGCATCAGAGGCAAATAGTTTGGAGTTTGTTGTATGTTGTGAGTTCATCATCGCTTCATGTCAGCTTCTGAATTTTGTTTACGCAATGCGTTCAGTGTGTAACGCCCTCAAGTTTTACAATTCATTCACTAAGTTACCTCAGCAAGTCCTTTTCCTTATCTTCTGTCCCACTTTCATCTTCTACCTCCATCACACCATTTTCCTCCTCCTCTTCCTCCTCTTCCTCTTCTTCCTCATCCTCCTCTTCTTTTGGTGGCTGTATCTCTTTGGCCAACTTGGTGCTAAAGGACTGAGGGCACACCAGCTCTACTTCATCCTCGTCTATTGGTCTCTTCACCTCCACAACCTCCACATCCTCTTCATCTTCATCCATGCCTTCCTCCTCCTCTTCCACCTGCCTTTCTTTCTTAAGCTTCCTCATCACTCCCTTCTTGCACTGCGTCACAGCCACAGGAGGCGGGCTCCTCTTAAGCACCGACACCGGCACTGCATTCTGTCCTCGTGGAGGAGTCAGAACAGGAGGGGTGGAGTTTCTACTGGAGGGAGCAGGAGATTGGTTACCTGACATGAGAGTGGGTGGAGACATGGAGAGATCCTGAACGCTACCTGGTGCTAGATCTGGACCGCGGCTCTGTCCTGTAGACAATTTTGAGCGTTGCTGGGTGTGCGTGTGAGCTGTGGCCGGGTTCGTGTTCTGTGACTGCAGACGGGGCATCTGCGTGTAGCGCTCGACGAGTGCAGAGCAAACATCGGGCTGATGAGTGTGGTGTTTATCTAAGTGGCGGCCCAGGGAGCGGAAGTGGCGTCCACAGTACTCACAGGTTTGGCGCATGGAGTCTATGGAAACTCCTCCTCTGGAGACATTTGCAGTGACACTGCCTGTAGTGTTGGAAGCCAGAGGACCTGGAGGTTTGAACACAGGCTTGGCTGAGGATACAGAAGTGGATGAAGATGAGCAGGGTGGGGAGGACTGTGCTGAAGAATGGGATGAAGGAAACGGACGGTTGTGATGAGGACCGCTCGATGGGGAGACCTGCGGCGGCCTCCCTGGTGGGGTCCGATGGGGTGTCTTTTTCTTTGAAGGAGTGCCTCGACGTTTCTTTCGCCGGCGTATCGCACGCCCACGCGGGCTGGAGTTGTCCTCATCTCCAGCATCCGAGTCACTAGCATCAGAATGGGAGATGGGCGAAGACGACGGGGAGAGGGACCACGACGGGGTGACATATTCCTGCTGCTGTTGTTGCCGCTGCTGCTGGTGGGCGGTCAGGGAGAGCGGTTCATCCTCCTGCACGTGAAAAACAACAACAAGTGTTAGCCTGAGGTTTTTTTAACAGTAGTAATAAAATTACCACAAAAGTTGTTCACTTTCAAACTGAAGTCTTCTGAAGTTCATAACCTTTGTTATTTCCTTCCTGAACCCTTTTTCATTTCCCTTTAGAAGGGTTAACTGATGGCACGACCAGAGCTGGACTGGCCATCGGGCATACCGGGCATTTGCTCGGTGGGCCGATGGTGATTTTTCGTTTTTATGGGCCGATGTTTTTTTGTTTTGTTTTGTTTTTTTTGTAACGGTATAAACAATGAAAGGTGGTGGATTGGTCAGATGCTGGCCAATGTGTAAAAATAACTCGGTTGTTTGGTGGCGGCTATGGCGGAGCTTCCACAGAGGCCAGCAGGTGGATGAGGGAAAGGGGAGGCAAGAGGAGGAGAGACCCGAGGCGGCCGCCGGTCCGAGTGTCAGGTGAACTGAACTTCAGGTAAGAAGTTTTGACCTGCAGTCTATCTGGGTCAGATATAAACCAAGTTTAGGTGGAGTTTATTTTCATTGTGCTAACTTTTTACAGTCAGTTACAATAACTCGTACTGCGTACTAGCTAGCATGACGGAGTTTCTATACAGCTGAGCGGGTGCTATGATGTTACTGATAGTGAACTTTATTTTACTCACAAGGTTAGTTAGTAGAGTTGCCAAGCGTCTCATAAAAAATGGAATCGTCCCGTATTCTTAGAAAATATTACGCGTTTCGTATTGAGCTGAAAAAGAACGCAGTTTGTCCCGTACTTCAACTAGGATGGAAAAAGCTGGAGCTATTCTGCGTCTTTGCTGCACAGCTGCCTCTTCTTCTCTCACTCTCTCCCCCTCCCTCTCCTGTTGCTACTTCAATCATGAAACTGATCAATGATCAGCTGATCAGCTTTTCTCTCTTGCTTGTTTATCGCTCACTTTGCGCCAGAAAGAGGAAACCAGCGGATGTCGCGTTAAACAACAGCAGCACGTTTAAGCTTGAACAGCTGTTGTTAGAATTTATTTAATATTACTTTCTAGTATCAGCTGATGTTTGCTGGAGCCACAGCTGTAAAAGCTGCTGGTCATGATATCAGTTTGGATATGTGGTGAGAGGGAAACATGAAGATGACACCAGGAGATGTCCTTACTGAACCATCAGAGCTGAACAGGTGATGGAGAAACAGGTTTACCTTTTGGTGACATGAATGACTTCATTCAAAGGCTTTATGGCTTTTCCTATAATACCTGGTGGGCCGGTCTTTAGTCAAAATGCCCAGGCTGATTTTTTTGTCCCAGTTCAGCCCTGGGCACGACACGCAGTGAATTAATCTAAGATCACATTAACATGTGTATCTCTGTATTAACAAACATGCCATATTGGCCCAGTTTATTTTTCTTATCATTGTTGTGAGGAGACCATAAATAGCATTTGCATTTTCTGTTGTACAGTTCATTTGCAGTTGTGGAGTTCCTGTTATGGATAAAAAGTGTCTTTTTTTGTTTCAAAATAGCTGATAACTATTCGATGATAGCTGCCAACATCTGCGAACAAATATAATTCTATAAAGTTGTTCTACATAGTGTGTAACTGTTAATATAGAGCGTTATTAAATTTATTGCTAATGCAATCATATGGCACACTGACGTCTGAGGAAATTTTAGATGGCACTCATCATCAGAAAGGTTGCCGACCCCTGCTTTAGACATATGTGTTGTACAGATCTGCAAAAATATCCCTAACTTTTATCCTAATCACTTTGAATAAGTGCATTATAGTTAACTGAATTTCTAATAGGTAAGACTGATAAAACCTTGAGGATCAATATGTGCAGGAAAAAAACAAAACAAAACTACAAGTTGCCAAGCTGAGATGCTTTTAGTTCATGACTGCAGCTCTTCTTTAACTGCTGTAAAACACTGAGAGCTACCAAGTTCCAAAGCTGTCCACTATATCACTTATTGGCAGAATTATTATTAGAGTTCATACCAATGAAACTGAAATGTCACTGCTCACATAAATATATCCAAACTAAAGGCATGTTTAACTTTTGTTAGTCCGATTAGTGTGTCATGGTACAAAAGCCTCTTTTGCACTAGTTTTACTCACTTGACTCCACTCAGTTTTTAGGGTTTTCCATTAAGTGGTAGTACCTGGTACTGTTTTAGTACCTTCTCATCCAGGGTTCCAAGTGAGCTAAGTCGAGCCAAAACTGTGGCGTCAGTGAATGAGTCATAAGAGTGACTTCTTCACAAAAATCAAACCTGCCATTTTTTAAATCCAGCAATGAGAGGAAGTTGTTACACACGAACTAAAACAGTGGTCCAACGTAGAGCTACAGATGTTTAGCAGCAGGTGTACCATCAACTTGATGTCCACCACTGTTGCCTTTGCGTTGCATACAAATGACGTCACTGGACATTTTGGCCGCATTGCTATAACAACCCTACCCACACTGAAATGGTCCTCAATTGCAATGGAAAACAACTTGGGCAGGATGCTGAACCTCAAATTGCCACTGGAGTGAAAGTGTGAGATTCATAGAAAAAGCACCTTAAGGCATAAAATAATGCGTTTTATGAATCAGTGAATGGGTAAATGTAGCTTGTAGTAAAAAATGTTTTTTATTTATCAGTTACCATACACTCCACCATGCTCTTATCTTACTTATCTTACTGTTTTTTTGCAGAAAATGCTATTATAGCAATGAAAGCAAAACATGTGGACATCAAGGAGTAATACGACATTGTCAGTTTATTATTTTATGAGTTGATAATATAAAAAATACCAATTTTGCTTTTGTTTAATACTTACAATGTATAGAGAAAACTTTATAAGCCAAATTTAACAAAAAAATTTCATTCATATTTAGAAAGTAGTTTAGGGATATGTGAAAAGACAACCAAGAAATTACTCTAATGTAATGATCCTCTGGTTTTAATGCCATTTGTAAATATTTCATCTTTTGTTCCTGGCAAATCATTTTCTCTGCCCTTTATATGGGCGTGGCTGACAGATCTAAATACTACACTACCCACAAGCCCCTGGTGCCTTTGTATGGAGGAAAAAGAGATTTGTGGTGAAAGTGGAGAAACAGAGAAGGCATTTTAACTGTTGCTAAAACTGCAGAATGACATCACTTAGAATTCAACATAGAATTTAAAAGTTTATTCATGCTGTACGTTAGCATTCCAGCTTGACTGGTTTTGCCACAACAACTTGTTTTGTTTACTTACTGAACTAGAAGTTCAATAAGTAAACTTAAGGGATGATTTTATGAAGACAAGCTCTGGCTTTTAATCAAAACACCTTCATATTTCGTAATGCTTGAAGTTATGATTGAACTGAGAGATTTTCATGTTGGGATATGTGCTCCAACAGTGTCTATTTAAAAAAGTTAATGTGGCTTTTCTTTTGTAGACTTCAAAAACAGCCCCTCCTACCCAGTAACTACATGTGCTGCGCAAAGTCTACTTCTCACATCTTTAAAAATTACAACGCTGCGGGGTTTTTTTGTTTTGTGTTTTACATCACTCTTTGTGCTTTTAGGAACCAAGTGGTGTTTTTCTTTTACCTTTTTGATATTGTTGGTCTCGGTGTCAGAGCTGCAGTCATGTTGCGCGGGAGAAACAGTACCACGAAAACCCTGCGGGACACAGAGCACTCACATTAAAACAGCCAGCACGCTCCACATTAATGTTTGCCATCACAATCAGACTCAGCTGTCACTCAGAGAGCACAAGGACAGCCCTCCACAGTTGGCCCAAGGCGCAAAGGTTGATTATGACGCCAAAAGTCCCACTAACGAGCCAAGCAAAAAGAAGTTCAAACAGACCTGCATTCAAACACTGTCAGCTTCTCATAAGCAATTAAAATGGGATTATCAATCATGCTGGAATGCCGGGTACAGAGCAGATCAATTAACCAATAACAAAAATCTAACAGAAGTGAGCCGCCTTGGCTCCACTGCAGCCACTGATGTCAATTTCTCCATTTTTGTCAATTTAATCTTCCTAAATGGATTCTGGTATCATCATCCTGTTGAATAAATTGATCTGATCTAATGAGATCCATTAAAAGAACAGATGTCATGCAATAACCATGGCGACTGTTGCTTAAGCACTATAGGTAGAAAGCAAGCTGGAGCTCAACCATCACCATGGTAACCCCATGCCTTGCTTAGCTTGTGTGTAACATTAATGTGTGTGCAGTGTGTGTATGTGTGTGTGTGAAACAGGGATACATGTTTGAAGCTGATCCAAGAATGTGAGTACATATGGTTGCCTATCTTAAGCCATCAGTGATATTCTGAGTGTGAATGGCTTTCCTTGACCTATCCTCAACCAGCGGTTGGGTTTGGAATTAAAACTGAATTTCCACCTGAGCTTAAAAGGAAGTTTCAGCCAAAGAGTGTATATAAAAGATGGCTGTGGTCTCCACAGCTGAAAAAAAAAAATCTGCTGTATATCTGCGTTATTTCTTATGGTCAGCAGGGGGAGTCACTTCTCCAGTTGCGAAAATAAGTCCAGTACTTCTAAGTACTCATTCGATCCATAACCTCAGTAAACATTTTCTTGGTGAGTTTGTGGTGTCGATCGCTAGTTTCAAGTCTTATTAAGATGAACATGATGGCTCACGTTCTATATTATAGTCTATCTGACATTTGATTGACAAGACGCAGCTGCATGAGTGTGCAGTGTCCTTAGTTTCTCAGTCAGATCCACCCCTCACTCATTATGCAGATAGCTGAGCTCGAGGTTTTAAAACAGTGACTATAAACCAAACAAATAGGTGATGTCACAGAGGCTCAGTCCATCCTTTACATACAGCGTGAAGCTTTTTCCTAGCTCAAAATGGGCTCTTTGGGGGTGACTGCGTGTAAGAAAGATGATTGGCCAATATATAATAAGTCTGTGTTACCTTATTTAAAGGAAGTCTGCCATCTCTGAACACCAGATAAATACAAATCTATTCCATACTTCAGTAAATTACTTTTTTAATGTGGTGGTTTTCCTTTGGGGTGAGCCCAGATCCTTTTTTTGCGGGAGTTTTCTTTTATGTACGCATAAAAACACTGTTTTGTTATAGGTTGGGCTAAGTAGATGATTGAGCTGTAAAGAGAAAGCAAACATGAGCAGCTCCGCTCAATCAAAACAAAATGTCCTGTGGCTGCACTGTGTTGTGGTCTATCCTGGCTACTATTGACGAGGAGACCTTTTTAAAACTAATTTCTCCCTGAGCGACTGATAAACACTGGAAAAAGCAGTCCATCCTTGAACCAAAGTTTGGCAACAAGCGCTAACATTTCATCAGGTTTTCTGCATTGTTGGACTGTCTATAGTATCCCTAATATAAGCAAGCACCAATGTGAGTTTAAGGATGAAGAAGTGAAAAGTCTTGACAAGTGTAATATCTGCCATGACACTGACCAGGTTCTCGCCCCACTCGGTTAGGCTGTAGTCCACAGTGATCTCCTCGCCCTTGGTGATGTCTCGAATGGCAATAACGACCAGTCGCACCTGGTTGCCGCAGTGGACCTCTCGGATACGGCAGTTAGGGGAGGGAGGGAAGGAGCTGGCTGTCGGAGCCGGAGCGGAGGCTGTTGGAGCAGCTGGAGCTGTGGATGCAGGGGTCACAGAGGGGGCCTGAGCTGAAGCAGCGGAGGCTGGGGCGGGGGCGGGGATAGGCGTTGGCGTTGCAGCTGAGGAAGCAGCTGGAGACGGAGCTGGTGTAGAGGATGAGCAGGAGCCGTGCTTGAGTCCGGGGGAGACTTTGTCATGAGCCTGCTCCGATGGACCACTGATGAAGGAGGTGGAGGATTGGAAGTAAAATTCACCTTTATTAAAATAATATTGTTTTTATTATTCTGTTCTGTCCTTATGCTTTTTCATACTTTCTTAGGACTGGAAAGATGTTGTGTTTCTGCTTTTCTAGCCATGTTTAGTGCTGAAACAAGTAGCTGCTTTACAGAAAATGTATATACAGTAATTATTATAATTCATCAGTCATTTGAGTCATGTATAAAGTTTAAAAAAACACAAAAAAACAGTAAACATGCCAGGAGTTCATCCACCCAGGGTTTACAGATGCTGCTGCTCTGATTGGTGAATTCTGAGTGGAATTAATGAAGGTTAGTCACCATTTATTTTGTCTAGAAGATGGAAAGGAAGTACTATTTAATTTACACTCACCAGGGATGAGGAGCAGGCTCTGAATTGTAGAAAGGACTGTCCAGCATGGGACGTTTATTCTCTCCTGCCTCCTTTCGTTCACCTGAGAGCACAGAAACTGTCAGTGTAAAAGGATTACAAACATGTGCACAGGGAAACACACATGCACACACACAGGGCATCACCCCATCTCCTGGAGCAGCACATACACAAGTGCACATAGCAGCACATACACAGTCAAGCACACAGACACATACACAAAACTGGGTCACATGCTCTGCACCCACACCAGTCACAAACACACACCGACAGATGCAGATACACACATCACACACAAACATGAACACGCACATGCACAGGTCATTGCTGTAAGAATAATAATACACACACACACACACACACACACACACACACACACACACACACACACCTGGGCTGAACCTGTGTTCAGACACGCTCTCCTCCTCAGTGGGCGTTACAAAGACTTTCACGGGCGTCCCTTTTCTCTTCCTCCCACAGCCGCGTCTGCAGAAAACACACAGACCCACAAAAGCACACAATTATCATTTAATCAATCGGCCTACTGGCCAAACTTCACATCAATCAGGTATGATCAATAAACTGATAGCCACCTAATGGATCAAAGCAGACCACATTTAGCCCTCCAATATCAGCAAACAAAAATGCACAGTAAGTACAAAATGGTTATTTAAACAGCTCTTCACCGTGTTTGACTGGAACAAGAGGAAAATCTAGCAGAGAGTTTAGGATTTTACACGATCTGCACCGACTGACTCGGAGGAAGTCGCTCAGTCCAAGTCCAACAAAACTCTTGGCAAAGAGGACATAATCATCTTTTCTCACAATTCAGGTTCAGAAATTAAAGAGGGCTCAGAGAGCAACAAATACATTTTAATTAAGAGGCAAATACATGCCCAGTAATTAGCAGATAGCCATCCTTATATTATATTCATTATATTTCACTGACCTTCACAGCTTTCCAGATACTGGTTGGTATATATGTTGTGCCTGTGTGCTGTCACTAGGGGACAGTGTCAAAAATATGTGGGCTACTCCTGTGGGCTAGCCCTCGGACAAGACCACAGACAGTGTGAAAGACTAATTAGTTATTAACCAGTGAGCACGAAGGTTCACAGTCAGGCCTGCACCTCCCTCGTCACATGCGGGTTCAAAACACTGAACTGATGATGACGAAAACAATCAATGACATCACATCCAGCTTTGATACTTTCTATGGAGAAGACTTCAGTCACAACATACAAAGAGCTCTCTGTAGTTCAGTGAAACTTAGTGCTGAAAACAATGAAAACTGTCCACTGCAGCAGCTGGAATGCTGCTTTTTCAATCTTTGATTCTTCTAAAGTGGAAGGGGGCTTTGAGCAATTATTTCACTTCTCCCCACAAAGAAAAAAAGTAACACATTCAAAACTTATCTCATGCAAACTGTAAGAACAGCGAGTATCAGTGTCACTCATTACCAGGACACTGTATACATTACACACAATCGTGTTTTTAAAACTGCCATATAAATGTAATCTACATAAAACTTGAAAAATTATCTAAGGGTAGAGATGGAATTTGTGCAGGTGTTCTGTGAACAAATATGTTATTCTTACAGTCATGTTAGAGACCAAATCATGCTGGATGTGTATTCTTGTGGTTTAAAAAGTCATTAATAGTACTCATAAAACAGTTTTCTCAAATTATTAGACCCTGCCTTAATCACTACAGTCTTGTTGTTCTTTGCTCATTAGCACCACCTGTTGATCAGTGGATTAATCTGATGCCAGCACTGGGATTGTCTCATCATGTGCACAGCATGCACGTGACCACGCATCGAAAAACTGCACCAACAGCGCTTTTAGGATTCAAAAACTTTAGGGCGTACTTCATATCAGAAACAGAGTGAAAAACTAACCACAAATTACAGATGTAAGCCACTTTCACACGTGAACGGAGGACACACAACGGCAGATAGTCTTCACTGGACTGTTTCTCACCACTTGAAATAATCAATAATCAATCACTTGCCACAAGCGGGAGGAAGGATATATTACTCCCATTCACACAGTCCTATAATTCACAGTGTGTGAATTACATTAGTATTACCCGAGACATTGTTCTGTGTGTTATCAGACATAACGCGGAGTCTATAGTAAAAAGCTATTGAGACTGCTGCATTCTTACATGCACCTCCATCTGGGCTGCACTGCATGTGTGAAAACATGAAAATTTACTAAATTTAAGTCACAAATTTTCACAAATGAACTTGCAACACTTTCAAATATGGTCAGGGTATTTTAAGCAGCCGTCCTTTCTCACATGTAGCAGGAAACAGACGCATTCACACTAAAGATAATATGCTGTGTGGTTTTAGGTAAGGCGGCGTGGAGCATGCAATAGGCAGCACACGACGCCTGCTCATTGGGGGTAAACGGCTGCAGACTGAGACAATGTTTGAATAATCCGGCTACACACAAGACTTTGTAGTAGGGAGCTGGTAGGTTAAAGACCTGCCAGTGTCTGATCCCAATGCCTCTGACATTTGCGTTCTCACATTCACCCCGTCTGATAAATCTGCAAAAAGTTCAGGGCTGCATTGCATGTGTGAAAATGGCTGTAGCGTGGGACGTGGGGTTTATTGTTGTAAAGGAAAAAATCCCACTGGTCAAAGTGATATTTAATTTGAATAAAACTTGCCATTAAATGAGAAAATACCACACTATCCTAATCAGCCCGCCACTTTCCTCCCCCAGAAAAAGATTCAGTAAATAAATAAATACAGTTTAAGTACTATTGAGTGTCAAGGAGCCATAATAAACTAAACTGAGACAAATCAACATACAACACATAATGACTGTATCAATCATAGTAAGAGCCTGCCATCTTGTGAGTGTTTAGACTCGAGACACCCGGATCAAAACTAAAGAGAGTGCCATTACCCCCGTGGAGCCTGAATGCCGCCACCTGTGAGAGCCCAGTACGGCCGTGTGAGATTATCTTCTTCAGAGTAAATCCAACGCCAAAACAGCCACACTCACAAGAGCCAAACTGATTCTGCCTCAGCAGAATCTGGGCTAGTTCTGTTACCACACATCTCAATATTGTTTTCCGTCAGTCTATTTTTCACTCACATGACATTGGAGGCTCTTAAAACTAGGCCATAGGAAGATCGTGCTTTGGATTTTGAAGTGTTCATTACTGTCAGTGCGTGCATGTGTGTGTGTGTGTGTGTGTGTGTGGGTCTGTGTGTGTGTGTTTGCATGCAGACAAGAGAGAGTGAAAGAAAAAAACAGAAGAGGAAGGGAAAAAAGGGCTAGAAAGGAAAAAACTAAAGCAGTAGGAAATAGAGAGAGAGAAAAGTAGGAAAGGGGAGCAAATGAGAAAAAAAACACAGAGACAGAACAGAGGGAGGGGAGGACAGTCACTGAGGAGATATCAACCAGACCCACTGTCTTTCTATTGATCCACTCCACTCCCATCTCATGATACTGTGTGCACATGTCTGTGTGTTTATGATAGTGTAAAACAAGACTGAGCACCTTCATTTGCGCTCACATATGTAGATTTTCTCCCCTCCTCTTGTTAAGCTTCCCTGTGCCTGTGCCAAACAAACACACAAACCCTGATTTGAAAATAAATCTGAAAAAGAAGAGAAACAACCCGGTAATCACCAACAAATCACAATAGAGCGTTTCAACGTGCGTGGAAGCCGAAACGTCTCCTCCACAACAGTTGTGCTCTTCAACTTATCACAACATTTAAAAAACCACATGACCGTGCAGCCGACCAGTCGTTACGATAATAACATCCTCTGTGAAAACCAGCAACCCACACGTGCTTTGTGACAACACTCTGCTGCGTTATGTCGCACACTGACAATTAATATGCTTAGCTTAACAACCAAATATTCAAAATTTAAGCCGGACAAACATGTTCTGAAAACATATTCGATCAATCGGACGTAGCGTAAAAAACTAGCTAGGCTTTTCCAAAACTCTTACAGACTCACTCAACAGGAGTTTTCCAAAAACTAAACAAAATTAAAATTAAATCACAACATGTAAGATCATAGTTTTATTTTTGTCACTTACGGCATTCAACTGCTGACATATCATAAGAAAGAGAAAATAAATAATCTAGGTACATTGTACGAATAGCACCTGTACTCTCAGTATAACAGAGTTACAAATTTAAGACTTTTCTTTTTTTTGTAAGCATGTGAACTCGGCCATCTGCTTTAATCTGAATACATTTTACAGGAATTGTTATGCTTAAATTCAGAGTGTGCTAGGACTGTGCAATCAATTAAACTGTTCATTCATGAAAGCAAGATAAGTGAGATAAAACGACTATTGTGGCGCTTTGCCGTCTCCTTTACTTGTACCTGCAAATTCATTCCCTGGCTGCAGCAGTTTAGCTCGCTTACATTATAGTTGAAATTTGAACAAATCCACTATTTTTTCAAAGTCAGTGAGAACTCCTAAAAATTCCATTGATCTTAATACTGACCAAAATAAGTGTGATTGTGATTTAATTAAGGAGTCACAATACATTATACTGCACTGACCTGTATTACAGTATTCATCTTACAACATCAAGCCCGTTGAGGCAACCGCTGTTGTGATTTCGCGCTAAATAAATAAAACTGAATTTAAAAAATTGTAAAAAACTTGCAGGTTCTGGATGTACAGGAAGGTTTTTTTTTTTGTTAAAATGAGGAGTGAGTTAACACGTACTAAAAAAATGAGTAGAAATCGCACTTTATGTGCCCAGCTGTGATGGCTAACTCTGCTTTCACGCTGTAGTTGACAAACAGCCAGTATTTCAAAAAAAAAAAAAAAAAAAAAAAAAAAACCAGCTTGTGCGCTCCCAAAAAAACGCTTCAATTTGACCTCACGTGGTGCAGTTTCAGGCAGCAATTATGTGGATCGCAGGGCGCGTTGAAGCAAACAAAGTCAAAGAAGCAAATATCGTTACACCCCTGATACTTGGTAACTAAACCGGATGATTAAATAACAACGTGAGAATAACAACAGCATGATGAAGTTATAGCTTATCAGAATATGACTGCAGTCATTGGGGACTCTGCAGTGATGCCTACATACTGCCAGAAACCACTCGGGACAGACAGGTTTAGCTTCCCAACAGGTTAGCAGCTTATTCCCAGAAAACCAAAGTTTTTCTCCATTTATATTTTGCTGGATTATTTTGGGTCTTCTGAGCGTCTGCCTGTGTATTCAGTTCTGGTTCACTGAGTTTCTGGGAACTTTCTCGCCAACCAAATCTGTCTCACCTCCACTTCTTCGGCGAGTTGACCCCTCGATATCTCCCTCCATTCCTGTCTCACCCTCTCAATCGATTCTCTCATTCTTCTCTCCCTCCTTCACTCCCAACACACACACACACACACACACACACCTCGCCAACCCACATGCATGCACAAGTACACAAACAAGTCCATACTCAAGACCCACATATGCGTGAGCACACATACAGACACAGAGCTCATAGAGTCCACATGTGCGCACACACACACACACACATACACACACTCATCCCTCCCCCTCCCTAGTCCACATGCATGCACAAACACACACACCCACACACATACACCGAGGCACGCAAACAGGCGCTCACACACATGCACTCACACACACCCCTCCCTCTCAGGCTTACAGGCACGCAAACACACTCACTCTCTGACACACACACACATACACACAAAGTGCACACAAATATCCTCTCTCTCTAGCCAAGCTCACATGCACGCACACACACATACCCCTCCCCCTCTCGCCAAAGCTCACATGTGTACACACACACACACACACACACACACACACACACACATAGGAAAGCTCAGTGAAGCACACACACACTCTTTCTCTCTCCCCAGCGCTCAGTTTCTCTCAAATAACCAAACCCACAGTCTCATGTTCCATCTCTGACACACACACACACACTTTTTCCCTCATTTACACACACACAAAAGCAAGCACGCACACATTCAATCTGTACATTACAGATTCTCAGACTCATGCATATCTGCTACAATTTATTCTCTCCTCCACTGTACGGCATGCATACACACATGTTCCATCAGACCCATTATTCTTTCTCAGTCACAAACAAACAAATACTACGTGTGCTGGCAGATGCAAAGACACACACAACCTCTTGTCACGCAACTGTTTCTGCGCTCCACATACATTTGGATTACGCACAATCTCACACACACTCGTGCACAAACTCACTCAATAAAGCCTCACGTATACTCTGTCCTTCATGCAGAATATTTTCTCTCTCTCTCCAACACACACTCACACACACAGAATCCTCAATAATAAAAGAGATACAAACAAACACACACACACACTCCTCCCCCTTCTCACATATACCATACCACCCACACAAGGCACACGCACACACACACATCAACATACTTTTCCTTTGAGCATGCACACACATACACACACTGTCCTTTCCTCTTTCATAAACAAAGTAGATGCATAAACACTCTCCTTCCCTCTGTATGACACACACAAACATACTGCCCTTGTCTAGGAGCTACACACACATACAGACACACACACACACACACACACACACACAAACCTTGTGTCTGTCTCCCCCTTGACACACACCCCTCCCTTTCTTACTGACTGCAGAACAAACACACACACTCACAGACGGACGAACACACACACACACACACACACACACACCTCTCCTACCAGAACAAATACACAAACACAGAAAACGCACACACGCAGCATATGCAGCTACCAAGCCTTCTTTTTCAGTTTCCAAGACACACACATACACAACACACACTTAAACTCACCCTCCCCTGCTGTTTCAAAAGCTTGCACGCATGCAAGTGAATGCGCACACACACACACACACACACATACACACACACGCATGCACATCCTCACCCTGTCACACACCCTCCCTTCTCTTTTCCTCTCTCTCTCTCTCTCTCCTGCTCTCTCTCTCTTAAACACACACACACACTCACTCACTCACTGTGTGCTGTCTCTCTGTGTGCAACACACACCCTCCATCTTCTCTAGCTTTCTCCTCTTTGACACACACACTCTCCCTCTCTAACCCCCATCCCACCCCCCACCCCACCCTCTGCTCATCACCAACACACACACACCTCAGTTTCTTAAAGACACACACTTTCTCTCCCTCACTACTTTCTGCACCATCTCTCACACACACCTCCCAAAAATAATGTTTACTCTTAAGACAACATACACAATTAACACAATCCTAAACAACTAGCCAACACACACACTCTTTACCAGTCACACATGTGATTGTTATCCCTACTAAAAACACACTGAAACCCACACACTCCTTGGTTTCACATAAACACAGTCCTTCGTGCTTGCTCTCTCTCTCTCTCTCTCACACACACACACACACACACACACACTTCCCTACACTCTCTCTCTCTCTCACACACACACACACACACACACACATGAACACACAAACAAACACTCACATTCCCTCCCCCACTCTCCTAACACACACGTATGCGCAAACACACTCTCCCCTCCCCTTCTCTGTGCCTCTAACACACTTCCCCTCTATCTCTGTCTCTCTCACACACACTCACACACACACACACACACACACACACAGTTACACACCAAAACACACACATACACTTTTTATATGCTCCTCTCACGTACACACTCACACACACACACACACACATGTCCTTCACAGTCTCACAATCCTTTCTGTCTCTGTCCCTCTCTTGTGCCTCACCGTAGACACACCTTTCATGCCCCACTCTCTATTAACCCCCCCCATCACACACACACAAACAAATTAGTTTCTATTTTTCTATTTCACTCGCACACACACTCACAAACAACAACACACACAAAGCACGCACACACTCTCTGAAAAACACATTTAAAACACATTTTCTCTTCTTTCAAACACACCCCTGTCTTCCCAACATACACACACTTACTCATTCCCTCAACCACCAAACACACACACACACACACTCCTGTTCTCTTTGTCACACACTCCTTGCACACTGTGCTCCCCCTCCCACTCCTCATCTCTGTCTCACTCTCTCTCTCACACACACACACACACACACACACTGTCACGCACACACTCTCTCCCCCTCCCATCCCTCACACACACATTCCCTCCTCCTTCCTCTGCTCTAGCACGCACACACACACACACACACACACACACACACATATACACACAGAGCTGCTCCTTTCTCTCTCACGCTCTCTCCCCTCCCTATGCGTGTGTGTGTGTGTCTTTCTCTCACACAATCACACACACACACGAGAGCGCGCCCTACACACAGGCGCGGACGCGCACTTACACAGAGAGATACACACAGGGCAGCTTTGACAGTACACTAATTCCAGCATTTTTATAACTTTGTGACAGTGAGCAGTGGGATTGTGGTGCTGAAAACTTTTGTTATGTACACTCTAACACAGAACGCACTATTAACCTCCATCTTTCCCCCGTGTACCTGGAAAAGTAACAAGTGTGTGATGCATGCGTTATTACTGTAGCTGAAACTGTGTGTCTGTGCTAATTATTCTTCACTCTGTCACTCATCGCACACACACACACACACAGCCTCTTCAGTGGGTAAATTCACTGTCAGACACAACAGTCGCACGCTCGCTCACGCACGCGCGCACACCCCTCTTTGGAGCCGCTTTGTAAGGTGGAGTTAACGCTGGAAAAAACAAGGTGGCACGAAACAAACACGCGAGTTTCTCGTGTAATTTCTCTCAAGTGGACGTTCACTCACTGACAAACTCGACGAATGACCTGTAATTGTAACTTTACTTGCATCAAAACACCCTCACGCGTACATGCGCGCACACACCCACCCGACTCTAGCTGTCACGGGTAGGAAAACACTATCTTGAAGCAGTTTCTTTTTTAAACTATTAAAAGCCTGTATGTCATAGTTAACGGGCTCTCTCACCCCCGTGGTGGCGGTGCTGGTTTCACTCCCTCTCCGTCGCTATCCAGGCTGTGCGGGTCCCGGTACTCGAAGAGTGAGCGTACAGTCTCCGCCATGTTCACGCCAGCAATCGCTGATCTTCGGCCGCCTCACCGTTCAGCCTCTCGCTCTCCTCTCCAGCCTCTCAACTGGCTCACACCAAGGTTATTCCAGACGCTCCCACAGCGGCTCGGTGAAGGGGTGCGACGGCTGCTAAAACACGACCTGCTGTGGTCTGTCACGGCTCCCCAGTCGGCAAACAACGCACAAAGACACGATTTCACTAAACTAGTGTTTAAATTTCCTCACAATAAGAAAATGTTAAATATCGTATCTCTCACTAAATAGGGTGATGTGGGCCACCCCTACGGGAAAATGGATGCGCCCAGCAAGCAGATGAAAAAGTAGACCGTTTCTCAGAAGCGTGATTAGCTCTTGAAACGAGAGAATTGCAAAATAAATTAAAAGAAAAATATAGTTTCATGTTATTTATTCAAACAGAAGAAAACATAACATAACATTACTCACTTTTACACTCCCTTTTTATCTACGGGTTTACAAAAGAAGCTATACTGCAAAGTGACCAACTTCTGAATGGATTAATAATAATGCTACTACTACTATTACGAATAATAATAATAATAACAATAATAATAATAATAGTAATATGACCTTTAAAGTGTAATTGGTATTTGTTATATTTATAAAGATATTCCATGCTTTGGCATTCAACTAGACATTTTTAACTTGGCTTCTGTATCTGTGTATTTACTTATTTATTTATTTATTTATTTGGCAAATCACAATGTATATGTCCTGTGTAAATAATTAATAAGGTATATTTGGGGAAAAGTAATATAAATCTAATATACATATATATGTAAAGAGAGAGAGAGTGAGAGAGAGAGAGAGAGAGAGAGAGAGAGAGGGTTTACTGGGGAAAATAAGACTACAATGCAAATGTTTGGATACTTCCTTTACTCTAATTTGCACAGATTTCTGTTGGACGACCTTCACATCATAATAAAACGATACATTGTCCACAAAGTTCATAAATAATGAAAACACAATGCAGCGAGTCAGTCATAATTAGGTAAATAATTGAAGAAGGAGACATCCATTTTAATTTAACATTATTTCATTCAAAATAACCACAAAATAGCATATTTTTGAACTGAGTTATTAAACACTGATAATTACATAGACATTGCAAAGCTATTGCACAGTTTTTGTAACACAGTGACACACATTACTGTGTAAGACTCATAGCTTGATTAGCAGATAGCACTTTAAGTACTGCTAAAATGTGTGTTGGTATATTAACATAATCTGTATTCCACTGTAAATGAACCATCTGAAAACTAAATAAACAACATTTTTATTGGTTCTCAGTTTTCTTGAGATTCTTTTATTAATATTTTATATTAATATTTTGGACAAATTTGATCAAAGATGCAATTTTTGTCCTGTGTGACATTCATTTAAAGTACTAGTGCTGTCTCAATAACAGATGAAGAGGCAAGATGTAGACAAAGACAGCTTTAATTTCTGTGCAAACTAAATAAAAACATAATTCAGCACATTTTAAATCACTTTTAAAAATTTCAAACCGTTACAGCCTGATGGATTCAAGACCTCTCCGAGGTGTGTCCTGCTTTACACCCTATGATATCTGAGAGAGAATCCCTCCTTTCTCCATGCCAAATGGTTAAACATTAATAAAAATGGATGGATGGATCCATGATGCTAGAAACTCATTTTTAAAAGTTTGAACAGTGGCATGTTGTGTTGCATCAACTCTTTTAGCAACAAATTCCAAGCATTTGATTTACATTTGATCTTAGTTGTTTAATAGCTGTGGGACTAACTTCTCTTTTCCACTTTATAACATTCCAGATGTTTTCACTGGGTGACCCATCTGGACTGCAGGTAGACCATTTTACCACACTTTTAATAGATGACAGCATATGTTGCTCAAAAAATTATATGTACTATTTACAATTAATGGTACACCACACCCTCACTGTGTCCACTGATGCAAACTTTCATACTCTCAATATCAACACCTTATTTAATGTTTTTCCATTTAAAAACAGCTTTTGGTTGATTTGTTTATTATTTAAATTTTATAAAATGTCTTCTTTTTTTTCAGAAACTGAGCTGTAGCTGTTGAAACAATTTATTAATGCACCAAATGGTAAGTAAGTAAAATGGAAGAAAAAGGTTCTATAACATAAATATATTTTGCTCAATAAGATCAATAATATAGATTATGTTATTATCTCAAGTCTTTATGAGGCTCTTTGTATTCTGATGCCAGGTCACCCGTCACTCCCCTTCAAGCATACACGGGGGAGGGATTGCCTGATACATGGAAACGGCATGGTGATAGTAAACTCAGAGGCGTATGTATGTGGTCCATTCAACTGAGCCCAGTCAAACAAAATAAGTGTAAAACTATTCCTCATCATTTTTGTCTTTGTAACATACTGTGCATATGATGCTCGTTGACAACAAGGTAGCTTTTCTTTGCTTTCTTGTCGACTTTTTAAAAATTATGATTATTTGCTTGTTTTACCATTTATGAGCTTATTGTGCTGTCAGTATTTTACAGGCTAATCTCTTTGCTTCAGTGTCATGCAGCAGTCTTTACTGGTTGACCCACGCTTAATCAAAAGATAATAACAAATTAAATATTAAAACCTCTAATTTCATATTATTATAGAGAATAATTCAATATTCTAGATCATTTTAATAGTTAATTAATTGACATTTAGACCCATGTGGTGGACCAAAGTATTAATCTGGATTATTTTTGCCTGCCATAAGCACTAGCAAAGTTCACAGGGTGAGCAGCAATCATTATTTTGGAGCTGTGAAGATATTTTCCAAAACTGCACAACGAACTGTCAGCGTGATTTGCATCACAGTTGTGGGTATGCAAAAACATCAGCACATCTGGGAGATGAAATAAAAAGGGACAAAGAGAAAGCTCATAAGTTTTAAAAGAGCTTTGTGACCTGAGTTTTGACTAACATGACGCTGTTTTTCTATTCTAAATGATTTAAAGGAATATAAATAGGTTTTTGTACAACATTTCCTAACATAGGCCTATCTCAGTCCATCGAGGTTAGCTGTTTAGCCTTTTTAAATTTATTGCTCTTCATCATATGTCTCATCAATTCAATCAAGACGGACATAAAGAATACCATTTTTTCCCTTCTAACTCCCACAATGAGCTATCATCAGCTACTGAAACCATTCACTGGGTACATGAAATGAAACGTGTGCCACCTCATGTCTTGTTGCAAGTAAATTTGTGAGCGATAACAGTTAGAAAGGAATTTGGAGATCTGCTGCCATATTTTTCTCAGAAAATAAAGCAGAAGCAAAAGCAAATGCTTTTGTCCTGTGATTGAAAACTCAGCATGAAAATGGAGGAGGGAAATGTGAGAAATCTGTGGTAAAACCTACCTGGCACTGCCACACCCCGGAAGGAAATTGTTTCACGTAAGCCATTCTTCGTATTCGCCATTTGTTCATCTTCTTCTGCAGCAGATCACAAAAACACATCCTGCGTGACATGACATTACTGTTAACCTTTGTTATGGGCAGGTTTGTCTTTAAGCAGCTCCTGACACCTAACCTCACCTGGAGGACACAGAGTGGAGAGGCACAGAACCTGTAAATACCGAGCTGCTCGTGATGAGGGCTTTGAACACGAAGCTGGTGTTGATTCTGTCTAACTGCTTCGATGGCAGATTAGATGGTTTTGCTTTCGCTCTGCGACTCCGAGTTTGTGTGTCTGTGTGTGTCATCACTCCAAACTGTGGTCCTGGGATTACATACTCTAGCAGAGACTGCCACAAAGGCTGTTTTGAGTACTTTGGTGGGTGTTTAGATTTTTGTCTTTCTGTAGACAGATTTTATTATGATTGCGTCACAGTTGTGCAAGATGCAGTCATGAGCCTTGGCAAGTGCATAACTGAGACTGACGTGTGTGTCTGTAAAACAAACTACAGCAATGATTATTTATCCAAGAATTTCTATGTTAAGTAAAACTGAAGATATTAAATAAACAACACTTCAGTGGGAATATACCTTTAAAACTAGCAGCTTCTCCTACTTTGAAGCTCTCCAGGATAGTTTTATATATTTTCGGGCAGTATTTTTATTCTCTAATATAGAAGAAAGATCTGCATGCATCACCTGGACTCTACAATAAGGCAGGTATTTTAACCAACCTCTTCACCACCACCAACACATAATGGTCAATGTTAAAAAAGTTCAAAAGCTATGCTATTTAGCACCTATTTGAACGTTTCTCCGAGGAAATTAAATAAAACTATAAAAGGCAGCCGCAATTGTGTAATAAAAATTAGAGCTCTACTACTAATTACCCACTCAGAAAACTCAGTGATCTCAGGACATTAAAGGTCACTAAAGTGAGACAAACCACTGTAAAATAACAACACCCTCAGGTTTATGGGTGTCCCTCAAAGACAACAGGTCGGACTGTTTGTAATGCAACACACACAAAAAGCCATCACTAAATTTTGGAGAGAAAACATTCCTGCATCATACAAAAGAAAAGCTGGATTTCTACCATATAACACAATAAATGCTGTCACAAAAACAGACTCCAGACCCACCAGATGGCATTACAGCTCTACCACAGAGATCTGCACATCATAACAAAATCGAAACAATATACACAGGAACAACACATCCCACTGACCTTAATCACAAACAACAGTCAAAACTATATCCAGGATAACCTCCCAACCCCAGGATTTAAAACAATCCACACTTCCTTAAAAATATTAGGATAAGTGTAGATAAACACGAGCCTCTCAGTCAGGTTGAGATCTGGATTTTGACTGTATGACTTGCAAGACCTCAATGCTTTTCTTTTTCAGCCATTCTGTTGTAGGTTTGCTGCTATGTTTGGGATCATTGTCCTGTGTCATGATCCAGTTTGGACCAAGCTTTAGCTGTGGGACAGATGGCCTCTCATTTGACTCCAGAATGTTTTAGTATATAGAGGAGTTTATGGTTGACTCAGTGACCGCAAGGTGCCTAAAACAAGCCCAAATTATCATCCTTCCACCACTTTACAGTTGATATGAGGTGTATGTGGTGATATGACGTTTTTAGTTTTCTCCAAACGTGGTGCTGTGCATTCTGACCAAACATCTCCACCTTGGTCTGCTCTGTCCAAAGCGCATTGTTCCAGAAGTCTTGACGTTATTTGTTCAGATGCATCTTTGCAAGCCTAAGCTGTACTGACGCAGCCTTTTTTCAGAGAGAAGATGCTTTTTCCTTCCAAACAAGCTGTACTTGCTCAAAGTCTGAGAGGTTTCTCTGAACATTGCACGCTCTGTAATTGGGCTGATTTTACTGGGATGTTCGTTCCTGGGAAGATTGGCAACTGTCTTAAGTGTTTTTTCAACTTTTAGATAATCATTCTTACTGCAAAATGTTGAACTTTAAATTGTTTGCAAATGGCCCTATAACCCTTTGTAGACTAATGGACATCGACACTTAATTCTTTATGATCATAAGATCATGCTACACGCACATTCTTAATTCTTGTTAAAGTAGTAATCATGTACTTAGTTTTTCATGCATTTCTTCTGCAGTTTGGCTTTTTGTTAAAATGTCATATTTATTGTTGTATTTACCTAATTTTAAGATCTGCTAAGGATTATATGTCATTTTTTTAGCTACCAGAATATGTAAAATGTTAGAATTGAAAGTTTAAGTCTAGTAAGTCTTTTTAACTCAGCAATAGAAAAACACTGAGGAAGACTTTGTGGATGATCCTCCATTTTTGCCAAACACCAGCACATGTAAAAAGGAAGGAGATCAGACCTAGCTCTTAAATTATGTTTTCATTAAATATATGAAAATTTAATGGAATATTAATTATGCTGATTTATGCATTTGAGCCCAGTCTAGTCGGGCATCCTGCACTGCTCACTACGGAAGTCTTTTCCCCTGTGACACACAAGACACACAGGTGAAATGTGCACATCCTGGTGGGAGCAGGATGCTGCAAATAACTGCTCCGTCTGTATTTAAAAGTGGCAGTTTACTGAAGTAACATCGCTTTAAAATGTGGCTCTGAAACAAGGATGTTTCATATTTTGACTGCTACCAGAAATCCTCATGGTTCTTCTTGTAGTGTTGTAGGTGGGAGGGACGGTAACAAGAGGAGGGAAAGGGTCGAGCTTCTGACTTAGTCCAACAAAAAGAGGTCAGCTAGATGTAAAGAGATAACTGCAAATCTCAGAAGCACAAATCAACTGAATGCAGTGTTAATGAAAAGAATAATGTACAGATGCTTGGCAGTAAAAGTGTAAATGGAGACGCTTGGAGGTAGAGACGAGCCAAATGAAAAAGCTGTATATATAAAGCTTTGTTATTTGATATTATATTTCATATGGTTCATGACAGCTGTAGAATCACGCATATGTGGTGTAAGCTTTAAAATATGAGTGAAAGATGTCTTATAATTTTAATTCAATTAAAAAAACACATTTTTGCCTACATTTTAGGTGTTGTCCGGGTTTATCTTGATTTATATCTGTTAAACTGGTGTTTGATTTAAAGAAAATGGAGATCACTGAATCACCAGAGAAGCTAAGATAAATGGACACTTGAAGAATTCATGATAGTGTTTAACAAGGTGTTGGAAACATTCCTCATAGATTTTTTGTCCATACTGACATGATAGCATCACACAGTTGCTGCACATCCATGACGTTCTCCCACATCCCAAAGGTGGTGGAAAGGACTGGATTGAGATCTGGTGACTGTGGAGGCCATCTCAGTAAAGTGAACTCATAGTCACGTTCAGCAAACCAGTTTGAGATGATATGAGTTTTGCGACATGGTGCGTTATCCTGCTGGAAGCATTCATCAGAATATGGGCACACTGTGGTAATCAATGGTCAGCAACAATAATCAGGTAGGCCGTGCTGTTTAAATGGCATTCAGTTGGTACTAAGTGGGCCAAATTGCCTCAGCAGAAATCGAGACTCATCAGACCAGCCAGCATTTTTTCCAATCTTTTATTGTCTAATTTTGGTGAGCCCGTGTGAATTGTAGCCTCAGTTTCCTGTTCTTAATTCAGTTCAGTTAAACTCTCCTTAAGGTGCTTTATATTGTAAGGTAAAGCCCCTACAATCAAACAGAAATGTTGGCAAGAGTTGCACCTGGTGTGATCTTCTGCTGCTGTACAACATCATTTTCAAAGTTTGATATGAAGCGCATTCTCTGATATTCTTCTGCATATTTCGGTTGTCATGAGAGGTTAATTGAATTACTGTTGCCTTGCTATCAACTTGAAGTTGGCCATTCTCTTCTGACTACTGACATCAAAAAAATAAAAAAAAATCACCCAGAGGACTGCCACTCACTGGATATTTTCCTCTTTTTCAGACTATTCTCTGTAAACCCAAGAGATGGTTGTGTGGGAAAATCCCAGGGGATCAGCAGTTTCTGAGATACTCAGACCAGCCCGTCTGGCACCACTTAAATGACCTCTCCGCCTCATTCTGATGCTCAGTCCAGCAGGTCGTCTTCACCATCTCTACATGACTAAATGCATTAAGGTGCTGCCATGTGCACACACACAAACACTTAGATTTTTGCGTTAAGGTGCAGGTGAACAGGTGTGCCTAATAAAGTGGTCAGTGATCTATAAATCTGTTTCAGCCACATGGTCGATTGTGTAACAGTTTTTTTGATTGTTTTTTTTAATTTGCTTGTTTATTAAACTGTTGTTGTTACAGTGCAGCAGTTGCTCCTGGAGACGGTGCAGTTATGGCCTTCTATCGATCATCATGCTATTCTCTCATTATTGTGACAAGAAGTAACCATGACTTATTTCAGCATCAGTGAAGACAAACTGAAAGTTCCAAAGTAAACTACCTCCTAACTCAGAGCGCTAAACTAGCCGTTAGCTGTGTGCATGGTGATTTGCATAGTGCCTGATGAGGAAGATTGCCTGTTTTAAGCTGAGACAGTTAACAGTTCATTTCTATAAACCCCGCTGAGCTTTGGTGGTTTGTGTAAGATGGGATTTTGCGTTCAGCTGTTATTTTTCTAATTTAATATTATATTTTCATCTAAAAGATAATCAATACTGATTAAACTCTGTACTGACATGGGCTTTCATGCTGATGATACAAATATAATATCCTCTATGAGTGCACCTGTGCCATGGGATGCATTGTTTTTAATCACTTAATTTATTCGCTTAATAAGCCCCCTTTAATATGTAACAGGAGCTTGTCTGCTTCTTTGCCTTGTTGTTGGTGTTTTGGGTCTCTTGCCAATCATAGAGCTGACTGTATGTAGTCTGCGTCGGCACTATTACTGCCATACCGCCCCTTTCTTGTGGCAAACATATCATGTTAGCCTAGCTAACTGGGGGGGGGGAGTAGTCCTGCATACAAAGTCCCCAGTGGTCTGAGCCAAGTAGCTTAATTTTTGAATACTTAAAATGCCCATTTGTAAGTTGTACAAGCACACTGGCAATTGATTACCCCCATGCTGTGTGAAGATCCTTGGTTGCTTGTAAAATGAAAACTCGTCTCTGCTAGAGACTGAAAACTCTGTTGTTTTGATGTCCAGTGCTTTGATTGTTTTGTTTTTGAGGTTTCATGTGACTGAAATCCAAAAGCCCACCACTTTGTTTAAGTTCAAGGTTCAAACACATTGTGGCAGGGAGTAAGCAAAAATCATGCCAAAAATTCTGGCACAAAAAAAGATCAAACTAGAGTACAAACACTATCAACTCAGAACTGGTTGGTCAGAACTGGGGACAAAACTTCCAGTAGGAAATCACTGGGAAAAAACAAGGAATGGCTGGATGTCTGCACTGTCTATAAACACAAAAGGAAGCCGATTCCTGTACTATAAAGCACGATTTGGGATTATCCATGTAACTTCACCGTAAACCCAGGGTTAAAGCTAAAGGCTGTTCACTTTTTTACATACTCCACACATCACCATGGTAACTTACCCTGTAGACCTAACCTACTCTGGAGCAGATTGCTTGAGATTAGAGATCAACAGGTATGACATCACCTTCTAAACAAGCAATTCTCCAGAAAATAGCATCATCATTTCTGGAGGGCCCCTCGGATTCAATGAGCAGGCAGCAGGGGGTTGCTACCTTTTTATTGTTCTATAAGCATTAATATATGATCCTAAATCCATGTTTATATCAAGTTTTCATGTAGAATAAGCCTCTTTTCTCTCACTCTGCCAAGACTGTAGCTGAGAGAATAAAACCTGAAACATCTACAGCACATCTAAACATTTAACTTAACGGAATAATTCTCCTGAGCACTGATATTCTGTTAACTTGCACAGTTGGTGTTTTCAACAGCTCTCTTTGTTAGCTTCAGATGTCTTACACTTTGTTAATATAGCGGCTCTTTTGCAGTCTTACTGAGCAAAGCACTTAAAGCACTCACATGTTCATATAGCACTCTTATACTACACTACTGCACAGTGCTTTTCCTGTTACAGGCATTCATACCATTGGTTTGTTTGCAGCAGCTGTGTTGCTTTCAATCTGTATTATGTGTGTAACCTCATCATGTTTTTCTAAGAAAATGGATGGATGGATTTAAAATCAGATGTGTTGCTCCCAGTGACTGGCCAAGTACTGCCAAAACCACCCCTTATTGAACATGCTCGAAGCTAGGTGGATGAACCCTGGGTTGCTTTATCAGGGTCAAAACCACCTTCATGTGACCGCTTAGCCTGGTGCTAACATTAGCAAATTCAGTTGATTGAGAACGTGTGAACCTGACGAGGGAAAAAGAAAGAAAACCATCAAATATGGGAAGTAAAAATGTAAGGAATGTACAGGAATTGATGATTTCAAAATAAATTTTCCTTTTGCATAGTTTATTGAAAAGCATGATTTAATCTGAAATAGTTGGTTATATCTTCAGCTGCAGCAGTTTAATAAGAAGCCTAATCCAAGGATGTCAAACACGCAGCCCGTGGCCCGGAACCAGCCCACCAATCGGTCCAATCTCGCCCAGTTGATGTCTTTAGAAAATGTGAGAATTTCAAAGAATAATTTCTGATCTTTACCTCTTTTTTCACTTTTACTCTCTTATTTTTCACACAGACCTAATTCATGACCTGTCATACGACAAAGTAAGAAGGTAAGAGCGAAAACTTTTTTTATTGTCAGTATTAGTTTCCTTTTCCCCGATATTAAAAATAGAATTTATTTTTTTTAACCAGTAAAGAACAGAGACATTTTCTGTGACTTCACAGATATTTTTTTTTGTAATTACAGGATAAAATACTTCATGTCCTTGAATAGATAAGCCCAATGAAACATGCTGGGTCGTTTCTTTGACTTACTTTCTTTACAGTGTGTGAAAATTGAGAGGTATTTTTAAATGTATGGTTTCTGGGGTCTTGTGAATGAATGAGGGGAGAGTGAAGCAGGAGATCAACAGACGGATCAGTTCAGCATCTGCAGTGAAGCAGACGCTATATACGTGTGTTGTAGTGAAGAGAGAGATGAGCATGAAAGCAAAACTATCAACTGACATCTAAATCATGCTTCTGCACATTGCTCAAGAGTAGTCCGCCATACTGGATGTGATACAACCACCGGTTGCTAGGGAAACATGTATTCCCTGGCTGGTTAGAGTGGTTGATGGAGGTGGGGGGAAATTGTTTGAAAGGTGCTGCATTAGAAACCACCTAGTGATGGCATTGGTTGCTACCAGATTCCAACTGCCTGCAATTTTTTTATGTTTGTCTGCAAGTAATAGCTAACTTCTAGCCGATTGGTTGTAAAATTTGAAATTAAGGCGACGTAAATTGGAAATGGAGAAGACTATGTCCAAGTGCTGCAGCTAATGTGTTTGAAAAAGTGCAACTTTTACTTTAAAGGCAAACAGTTTCCATTTCCAGTTTGTGTCACATTTTTCACAGTTTCACTACAGCTCAGAGAGTAGCTGGTGTTGTGTAGACAACACCATCACTTTCATTTAAACTGCAACATGCTGACAACCAAAGCAATCACAAAGAGCATTTTGCCAAACAGTTGGAGGATACATGTTTTTTCTAGCAACAGGTGGTTGCTGACCAGTCTGCAGGCCTGCATGACTGACTGAGGCCCTAAATGGTGGATAAGTTAATGTCATGTTTTTAATGGTCACATGTCTGCAAAAGCTCAGCACCTGCGCTCGCCGCCTTTATCGGCGACATGTGGTTGCATTTGTAGGGAAGTGCACGTTAAGTTCAAGTGTAGGGTTTCAGGAGGGTTCACAGTGTCAACATACTCACAGTGTAGATTTAACACAGAAGTAAAAATCCAGTGTTACCAGTCAGTCTACATTCCCACTCTCAACTATCCTCATGAGCTCATGGATACAAGCAACAGAAATGAGTTTCCTCCAAAGGGTGGCTGGGCTCCCACTCCACATCAAAAGGAGGCAGTTAAGGTAGTTTGAGTTTGACCAAGATATGTCATAGGCACCTCCTAGATAAGGTGTTTTTACTTGGATAAGCAGCAGAAGATGGATGAGTGGACATCTCGGGAATTGGGTGTGTAGTTAAACGTTTTTTCACAGAAAATAAGATCTTATTAGCCAATAGCTTTATGTTGAAATGAAATTGGGCTGGATGTGCTCCATGAGTTGGCCCTGTGGGCTAACCAGCTAATAATACAAGATCCCTTATCCACAATTGCCGTACAGAACCGAAGCTGACATCACAAACAAATTAAACAAATATGAGAAGTTAACACAAACAAGCCAGCTGCATCTCCTCTGCACCTGTTAACCTGCATGAGCACCTCCGGTGAACACTGATGAAAACATTTTTTTTAAACCAGACTTATAAAAGTTTGTTCTAAAAAAATGAAAAGTGCCACTTCCCAGTATTTACAGACAGTGATGAAGATCCTGCACAGGTAGAGTATAATTCCTGAGACACACAGGAGGATTTAACAGTCATCAAGAGGCTAGAAGATGATGCAGAGCTGAGATAAGATAAGAAGAAGAAGAAGGATGTGAGAGGAAATGTATGGAGATCTGGGAGCTGAATGAGTTGGGTTTAATTGTAATTCTGCTCTGTTTGCGTGTGCACACTATCATGAACACTTCATCACCCGCACCAATACCTCCAATAAGTGTGCGTGTGTTCATGTACACACAAACATGCAAGCACACACATATGTACTCACGCTGACACACACAGCTACACAATCCTTACTGAAGACAAACATTCACAAGCACGTGCAAGCTGTGCACATGTACAGCAACACACAGTTATAAAGCCCTTAGAAACTACACACAGACACACACACATACACACACAAACACACACACACACACACAGCTCCAATAAAGGACACACACCCTCTTCCACAGCACACACACTGCATTCATTTCCCTTTCATTCAGCACAGGCACATATTGTGCTGCTGTAACACACACACACACACACACACACACACACACACACACACACACACATGCAGACACACACACAGACACACAAACACCATTTGCAGAGCTTGCTCCTAGCTCTCCCCGCACACACCCCTCCCCCTCCGTCTCTGTCAGACACACACATGCACACACACACATCTCACACAAGCATGCACACACACAATCACACAAACACACACAAGTGCACGCACATTCCCTCCTACGCAGGCGTACTCTCTCTCTCACACACACACACACACACACACATTCCCTCTTTCCTTTCACACAAACACACACATGTACACGTCTCCCTTATACACCCCTCCCCCACTCTTTCTGTCACACACACATGCACGCACGCACACGTACATATCCACACTCACTCACTCACTCAGTCACTCGCTCACTCACTCACTCACTCACTCAGTCACTCACATAAACACACACACATTCCCTCTCTTGCTCTGCTTCTCTCACTCACACACAGCCACACACACATACACAACTGCACACACACAGGCATACACACACTACTGCACACACACAGGCATACACACACTACTGCACACACACAGGCATACACACACTACTGCACACACATTCACAAGCACACACCCATACACACAT